>NW_019392664.1:2586198-2771198 GCF_000648675.2 Cimex lectularius
CAAACAATAAACTAACAACTTGATTTATTAGTTAAACGTATGTAAGAAGGTGAACTCATTAATGCTGAGATTATTGAACTGCTAGACCCTTTGTACTTGTTAATTTTCTCCCTTTTGCTTAACAAAGTTGCATTTTTCTCTTTGTCAGCATAAACAATAAAACTGTTACAGACATAAAACAAACATCGCTTTGCTTTATTGTTATTAATCCATTTATGTTTTAGTGGTCAAATTGACCAAGTTACTTCTTTCAATTAATTATTGTTTTTATGTAAGGGCTTGGTTGAGATAAAAAAGTAAGTGTCACAAGCGGAATTCGAACCCACGACCTTCGGCTAAATAGGCCGCTGCTCTACCTCTTCAGCTAGCATGACTTCGATCATCTCGGACACCATCTCTCCATCTCAACTTACAGCCTTTCGAATTTTCCCTCTTTTTGCCAGTTTCAAATGTTTATTGTAATTGTTATTAGTAACGACTGTGTATGTTACACTCTTCATAATATCGAAAAAAACAATTTGGTCAGGTGTAAAACAATCCTCAGATGTAAAAAAGTTAAGTCAATATATCGTTGTCCAGTGGGTCTCGAGCTGTACTGGTTACCCGAGTGGGCTTGAATGTTTGGACTTATTTTAATTTAAGGCCCGAAAACCCGCTCTCCCGTACGAATAATAAAGTGGAATTTTAAAAATGATTCTGCTCGTTGAAAATGTAAATTATTGTAAATGATTTGTTGTGCTGAGTGTGAAGGCAGCTTCTGTTGCATACCTTTCATGGCTGGGTACACACTTGTTTTACATTTCATCGCATTTTGAATTTGTTTTATTTTCCCAAAAGAAACGTTTAGAAGTTATCGAACCGAGTGACGCATCTTCAAGACCTCTCAGAAAAAAACTTAAAACTGTTATTCTCTGATATAGTATAAATACGTTTTGCTGAGTGAGGAGGCCGTTTCTGTCCATCGCCTTCCATGGCAACTTTGTGTATATCTCAACGAATACCTTACATAAAGATTAATTAATTTAAAGAAGTTTTCTGGTCAATGGGACCACGAAATCTAATGATTTAATAAGTAAAATGAAGTATATTTTCACTATAGCTCTCCGTGGCCGTTTCATTTGTCGCCGAGAATCAAAGATTACACGACATTTGAAAAATGGCAAAAAGGAGGGAAAATTCAAAAGGTGGGGTTGAGATGGAAAGTTGGTGCCCGAGTGGATCGAAGTCACGATAGCTCAAGTGGTAGAGCAGCGGTGTATCTAGCCGAAGATCGTGGGTTCGAATCCCGCTTGTGACACTGACTTTTTATCTCAACTAAAAGCCTTAATTAATTGAAAGATATTAAATGGTCAAGCGGACCACGAAAATTAGTGAATTTTGATCAACATGGAAAATAATAGCATAAATATTAAACAAGTACAAAACAAATATGTGAAGGATATACAAATATTTTAGAAATCTATAAGATTGATTTCAATTGAAAAAAATGTAAAAAAACATGAAAAAAAATCGTAAACCTAACTTATATAATGAAAAAAAAAAAAAAACGAAAAAAATATAAAAACGAAAAGTAGTAAATATAGAATTTTGAACTTAAGGATAAATTTCAAAGAAATATGTAAAAATTAAACAAACCAGACACAAAATACCATAACTAAAAAGCGCTACTCATTTAGCGAAGGTCCTGGGTTCGAGTCCCGCTCGTGACACTAGCTTTTCATTTCAACCAATACCTTACTTACATAAACATTAATTAATTGAAAGAAGTTATCTGGCCAATCGGATCACGAAATCTAATGGATTTGTGTATATATTTCGTACTTATTTGTTTAATTTTCTGAAACAACTAACTTATCTCTATTCGAACGTTAATAAATTTAAAGATATTTTAAGAATGAATGATTCATGACTTTAGGACCTGTCATTAAAACATTCTATTCGATTTCCCATTCAGATTTTATTTCGCATTTTTAAGTTTTCTATTCGCGTCAATTTCGTGCAGAGCCGCGTACGGCCACTTATTGGGTCCGTCTTCACCCGCGATATTCAACATGGGTTCACCTACCAATAATAAGAAATTTGCGATAGCACTCTTCATGAAATCTTGTAAAGGATGAAACAGGTGCAATCTCCAAAATGCTGCTAATAAATTGTAAAAAAAAAATCAATAAATAATGTTCAGGTATTTGTGACATATTTGAACAGACATGGGGGAGATTTATTATATTTACAATAAATTATAGTAAGAAGCGCGTCAAATTTCGTTCCCCTTAAGCACCGCTGATTTTCATAAAATACTGTTATAAAATAAACATCCTCGGAATTGAACAGAAGTCGACTTAGGGTCTGGTCGTAAATCTTCAGAGGAGGAATCGTCAAGGCAACGCAGTTGTAAATTCGTCCCCGGTGGATTCGCCACGGTTTTCCTCTGTTTCCCAGGTAGGAGGGCCGGGTCGAGTTTTTGCTTGCTCGTTGCGGTTTATCTCGTCCCGGATGGCCTCAGAAAGACTCCAACTCTTTACCTGAAATGCGGTTTGGGACGGAAAATCTCGCAATTAAGCCCCGACGGTCTACTTCTTCTTCAGACGAGTAAAAGGAAATCCTATTCTCTAGTCTGGGACTTGGTTCGTCGGCAAAAACAAACCCGATTCTGTAAAGCCTACTGGTCCGGAAAGGGAACGTTCGTCCTGAGTAATAACGCTTGAGGTCATCGCATGAGCCAAATTTTTCTTTCGAACTTTTTCAGTTAACTTTGCTTGATCTACTGCCGTTACAAATTCTTCTAAATTTTCCTCAATTTTTCGAATTACTAGCAGCTTATTAACATTTCTAAAACAATGAATTATAATTCAAATTTGTATCAATTTTAAACGTTTTCTTTTGATAGGTTTTTGGTCTGTCGTAAACACAAAAATAATAAACTAGCTTAACAAATGTTGACATTACAAGCAGGCAAAAATGTTTTACCAAGAACAAACAGAGAAGAGGTACGGTCCCAACAGGGAAATGTAAGCAAAACGAAAACAAAAGTAAATATTTCATCTTGTTATCCGTAATAATTATAAATGGTTTTACATTATTTTTTAAATTTATTTTAAAGTGTAATTAATTAAATTTTACATTTGTATACTTACAATACTCTTCTGACAAATACTTAGTTCTATTTAATTGGGTTCAGTTATAAAACAATAAAAATGTTGATTTTTTGTCTTCTGTGTCTGTTCGTTGAAATTCCTAACTAAAAATGTTGCTCAAAAGCGGGATCAATTTGTCAAAAATAGCTAAAATTTTGAACCTTGCCTTCGGGATCAAAAAGTCGATTTACGGCATATCGAGATCAAACTACGCTGTTAAAAAAATGCCGATTTTGTACTATGAAATAAGATTTTTTTAAATAGGTGCTTGAAAACTAATTTAACAAATTTGACAGTCAGGCAAGGACAAATAGCGAGTATGCACGGCCCACGGGCAGGAATGTAAGCAACCAAAAACAAAACCATTTCATCTTTCATCAATAAATATAAATAATTCTGGATTACTATTTAATTATCATTTTAATTAAGTTACAATTGTAATTGTTTAATGTTTACACGGTTATATTTACAATACTACTAATTAGGAGGAAAGTAAGCGAACAAAAACAAAACGAAAGAATCTCATCTTGCTTAGTATAATGTACATATGAAATTATGTAAATATTATTTTTTAAATTAATTTTAAATTGTAGTTATTGAAAGTTTACGTAAAAATATTTACATTTCTCTTCCGATAAATAGCTCTGTTTACTTGGACCCAAATAAACAATAGTGTTAAATTTTTTGTCTTTGCGGTTGCACTCACAGCTGAAAATATGGTTCAAAATTTGATTAAGATAAAAAAAATAGCTAAAAGTAAGCAAAAAGTAAACCTTAAGACTAAAAGTTCGATTTATACTATATCATATCAAGTGATGCTACTACCAAAAAAGCTCATTTTGTACTATAAAATTACATTTTATTAAACGGTGGAGCTAAAAACCTAGTAAAAAAAAGTTTATTCATACAAGAATAAACAGCGAGGATGTAGGGCAAACGAAAATAAAAGTAAATATTTCATCGGGTTATCCATAACAATTATAAAAGGTTTTAGATTATTTTTTGAATTGTATGTTAATTATTTTTCTTCTCATTTTTATTGCATTTTAACTTGGAATAATTTAAACTTTGCATAAAAATATTTACAATACTTTTATGATTAATAGCTCTTCTTAAATTGGCCCAATTAAATATTAACAATAATAATGTTAATTTTTATCTTTTTAATGGTATTCATAAATTTACAAATTTGATCAACTTTTTCAATACAGTCCAATATCGGCCAGAAGGTAAGACTTTAGATCAAAAGGTCGATTTACGTCATATCTAGATCGAATGTTTCTGTTAAAAAAAAAAAGCTGATTCTTTTTCTATAAAATAATAATTTGCTAACTAGTGAGCTTAGAAACTAGTTTAACAAATGTTGATAGTAGGATAAGAAAAAAAGCGAGAATGTAAAGACCCTAAGGCGGGAAGTAAGCAAACGAAAACAAAAGTTCAGTTTCTTCAAGTTTAACAAAAAAGCTAGAAGTCCTTTTAATCATCATTAAGGTAATAGAACTTAGATAGAATTTACCCCATAACTTTTTATTTATTAAATAAGTGTGTATTTTTTAGTTACCGTTAATTCATGATTGATTATTTGGAGATCGTGAGATGTGGTCTTGTGTGATGAAAAACATTTTCTTTATTGTGCGTACGTTTCGATCTTTATTTAGATCATCTTCAGAGCTTGGGATTTACAAACATAGTTTGGATAATACAAATACATTTAAAATATGAAAATGAATTTATACAATGATGCACGCAATATAGAAATTTTAGAAGATGATCTAAATAAAGATCGAAATGTTGGCACAATAAAAAAAATGTTTTTCTAAACCAACATCACACAAGACCGCATTTCACGATCTCCAAGTAATTACTAAATAACTTATTTTGATATTTCGGATTTCCTGATTTGAGGGTTTAAACACGATCGATCGCGATTTTTAGTCCCATTCAGTTTGTCAAAATTGAAATTCTATGCTTTGCATAACTAAACTACATACTGTTGTCAGAAAGTAGAGGAGGTAAGAAATCAAAACAGTACGTTACACGTATTTATCTATTTTTCTCCATAAACTTTGCACTGCTTGTTCCTACTGGATTTTCATCAGGGATATGTTGAAAATTAAGACGGCTAGTTAGTTTACTGTAGTTTTTTCGTACAGGCTGAAGAAGCGTCCGGCTAGATTTGTGTTAAAACAAATTTAGGAAGAAAGAGTTCCTTCAGACGTGAAGAAAAAGTACTCACCGTCTTCGGAAAACGCCAACCGTATCCATGCGGTCAGAAATATCCAACAGAGATGCATATAAACTAATTTTATGAAACACTTCACATTCACACACGGTAAGCCGCGGATTGGAGCGGAGAATTAGGGACGGCACACGTTTCCTCAGCAACGGCTAATCACCACCAATCGCACTCCATGATCACGTGCTAAGTCACTCGTCAGGGAAACGGTAGTACAAGCCGGGTTGGGCATGAAACAGGTACTGAAGAAGAGTGAGCTTCTGGACCGAAACAGCCCCCTCCACAGCAACGCCCCACCATCGACGCCGCACCAACGGGGAAAGGTTACCTGCACGCTTTTTCTAGGATACATCCAACTGACCCCTCATCGAATTTTAAATGTGACTTTACATTATATCGGCTTGACCTCAACATCTGACTCAGAACCGTTTTCACAATTTTTGTGAAAGGATTATAGTTCATAATCTTAATAATTTCTTCATAATCTTAATAATAAACAGACTGAGAGGCGGTTAAGTGGCCACCCTCGTTTTTAGTACATACTTGCGATTGTACTAATTTTAATTGTATATTGTTTACTGTATATTTCTAAAGAAAAATATTATATGTAGAACTATAAAAATTGTACTTCTTAAAGCAATGTTGCTGTTGTAAACAATGAAGAAAATATTCTATTCGGTACTCAGTATTTTCTCCTCTTGCGTTGATCCTTTAAGGAAAGAAAGTGGCCATCCTCGTTTTCTTAGTACATCCTTGCGATCATTATAATGGTTAGTGTATGTGGATATTTTTAAAGAAAAATATAATACATAACTAAATAAAAAATTACACTGCTTAAAACTATATTGCTATGGAAACAATGAAGAAAATATTCAATTCGGTGCGTGGTATTTCTTCCTCTTGCGTTGATCACCGCTTGAATTCGACGTGACATCAATTTTATGAGGTTTTGATTGTAGTTGGAATGTTTTCTTCATAATGTTAATAATTTTTTAAATTTATTATTATTTTTTTCGAGAGTTCACAACAGCAGAGGTCATATAAACCCTCAGGATGTCGGTGTTTTTGAAAAAAGCCCATTTATAAGTATGTCGGGTTCGAATGCAGGGCCGCTGGATTCGAACCCGGGACCTTTACCTTATAGTGATGAGCGCTGTCACAACGCCTAAACCGTTGTGGCCACCGACGCCCCCAATGTTAATAGTAACCGACACTGAAAGACAAGAAGGTGCCCATCCAAGTTTTTTTAGTACATACTTGTGATCATTATAATTGTTATTGTATGTTGTTTACTGGATATTTTTAAAGAAAAATTTAATATATACTTAAATTAAAAATTAAACTGCTTAAAACAATGTTGCTATGGAAACCACAAAGAAAATATTCAATTCAGTACTTAGTATTTCCTTCTCTTGCGTTGATCACAGCTTGCATTCGACGTGACATCAATTTTATGAATTATGAATGTAGTGGTGCGGAATGTTTTTATACACCTCCAACGGTGCTATTCTTAATTCCTGTAAATTCTCTGGCATCACAGGGCGGCCTTTACCCTCTTTGAGAACTCGTCCTGAAGGTGTTTGATAGGATTTAAATCGGGTCTACATACTGGCCACTCCAAACGTTGACTCTGGCCCCGTTCCAAGTTTCCAAGTTACCTGACACCAATTATTGGCATATAAGGAACTTCTTCTGATAACACATCCTCAATATATCGACCAGCAACCCTCAATGAAGATCAAGTCTCTAAAAATGCCTATACAAAACACCACCTCCGTAGTTTCTCCGGACTGAAAATGTCGCTTGAGGCCATCAGAAGACCTCAAACAAACCTTGATCATCCAAAAACATGATTTTGGTCTAATCTTGCTCAGACCAATTGATGTGATTTCTTGCGAAACTTAACCGAGCTATTACGTGAATTGTCAGAATTTCTCGACCTGTGGCAGGCCAACTTCTGAAAGTCTTTGCTTACGGTGCGCAAAGTGACATTAACATTTCTAACTTGTTGAAGCTGTTACTTGTTCTCACCAGCTGTAGAATGTCCATTACGTGGTACTTTCGAAACACTTAAAACGATCATCCCTCTGAGATCCATGCCCTTCTTGAGTATCATCCAGTATCTTGCTAGCGATGGAAGACCATTCGGACTATCGTTCTGGGAATGTCTGACCACATACGCTTGACTTCTTCCAACCATCACTCAAACAAATTTGAAACTTAAAAATAGAACAACTTAAAAAATCGAACCAGAGGTACGATAAAAAATAAAGCTTTACAGAAAAACCAACAAAGAAGATTTATTTATAAAATCCAATTGCAAACGGGATTGGGCGATTTTATCCGAGCTTTATTTACCTGTAATTTAAAACGTACCGAATATTGTTGTAATATAATCAATGGAGGATTGTCGAAGAGTTAATAAAAAATATTAAGGCCACTTTTTTTGCCTCTCAGTGTAGTATTTGGATCATCTCCCAAAAGTTCAAGAACGTACGGTTTCAAGTTTTCACTTTCGTAAATGGGTAACAGACAAATATGAATGCGCAGGTGTTTATTACAAGGATCATCAAAACAAAAATCGGATTAAAAAGCCTTGCCCGTGTTGACTTGAACAAGGAAACAATTAAAAATACAATAAAATACAATATACAATTAAAAAACAACGTTACATTTTGTTACAAAGTTGAAAAACTCGGGGTTCATTACTAGAACAACTTAAAATTTGAAATCCGTATGAATTTTAGTCACTGGAACGCGTTTTTCACCCTGAAAACTCGTTTTTATCGAGAAAACAAATCGGACAAACAGGAAAAGTTGAAGGCCTTTTATTGATATTACTGAAAAAACAGAAAATATTACTGTTGAAACTTATTTGACGCAGATGATTTTACAATCACCATGGTCATAAAATATGACATATTACAAACATAACGAAATTACAACCGTTATAAAATAAATATTAATTTACGATTTAAACCGTTTAAACATGTGCTACAATGTTGTGTTACATTGACAAATACGATTTTAGTAGAAATACATACACAAACACTTATACAGAGTTGAGCTTATCACTTCTGTCAGTCTACCGGAAATTCCAGCATTTATAATTTAAATAAATGACGGGTAGGCCTCGAGAATCACCCAACCTGGGTGTACGCAGTTCTTCAGACCTTGTCTTATCCAGGGGACCATCAACAGCTAGGTCAATCCAGCCCCTAACCAATCACTTCCTAAATCCAAGCCCATTCACTGTTTCACTCTCCTTTAAATCATTCTTTTTTAAGTACATACCATTCATTCAGTTATGGAGGTGGATTAGTAGAAGAATTAGTTCACCTAATTCATCTATTATATAACTAATCTAATTAAGGGTTAATGGGTAATTCCGTCATCGTCACAACACACATTCACGCTAATAAATAAATTCAGCTAATAAATACTCAACAGACACACTAAACCAAACAAAAATTTCAGCACCATATAAAATAAAACAACCCTGTTTCCATGAAAAATGATAGCAAGGGTTCCGATACTTGCTGCAGTGCTCGAGAACAATTCTAATATAGGGTTGCATTCATCAGCGCTCCCTAAACGGAGCCAAGGAGGTACCTTGATTAGGTGGGTCAAATCGAGCAACTTTTCTCTTCTTGCCAGATACATACTCGAGCTTTGGTATAAAAGTAAGTCGTGGGTCAAGCTTGTAGGGCCTATCGTTAATTCGGTGAGGATGAGTCTTTTTCTAGGGTTAGATCATACGAGGTCCATCTATCCACATTCATTTCTCTACAGTTCACCTCAATGTAGCCGATTCCTCATAGAAAAATGAATTTCTAGGCCTACCTACTTCCCCACTCTCTCAAAATCAATCACATATCAAAAAAAACTTTAAAATCTTACTAACACATTCAAGACGACACACAACAACTACATAGAAAACACACTTTGAGTGAGTTCAAATACTTCGATTAAACTTAAAAGTTCTATATTTGTACAACATGGTATAAATTCGTATTAATATCTTATACTTATTTGTATAATTGAAACAATGTTTATAAACTCCAATCCCTGAAGATGTTCTCAATATAGGTGGAAACGTTGGCAAGATTAAAAAAAAAGTTTTTCTAACCTACACCACACCACACGACATCTCACGATCTTAAATCATTAATTAACGGTCACTAAATATTAACAAATATATATATACATNTTAAAAAAATGTATTGGTTTACTTGTTGACGACGCATAATGTCATGAGAAAGAACATTTGAAATATCATGGTATAACGTGAAAATTGTAATTTCAGTGATTCATAAAATTGTATGTGAGTTACTTATATTAACTGTTAACATTTTTTAATATTTGATGGTTTTTTGTACTTTTAAGTCATAACAGCTGAAGAGGAGGAGCGGGTAGCACCCCGAAAATAGATACGTGTTTTAAAAAATGAAGAGTACTTCCTATGATGTTTTTGGTTGTCTCCATCTGTGGAATAGAGTGGGACAAGATAAAAAATAAGTTTCAATAACAACCAATAGAATAACATTAACAATATTATAAACATAAGATAATATAGTTTTTATAGTTTCATATCATTTCCGTGTCTCATACACAAACTGACCCTCTCATTTTTTAATTAGAATTTTTCATATTAAACCGACTTCCTAGTCCTAAAATTCTATTCTTCTTAATGATAACATTCACAAACACAGTTTTCAACCCTAGCGCATCTTACCAAGTTTCCAAAAAATGTCTGAATTGTAAACTTGTAGATCAGAGTCCGAAAAGTTCAAAAACGTAACGTTTTTGAATTTTAACATTTTTGACGTAATTGATCGCCCAATAAAAGAAAGATGCACTGTCGCCATAGACAAGATGCTATAAAGATTTGGTCAACAAAACTACAATTTTAGTGCTTGAAACGTTATATTTGTGGAATGTACAGGATACCGCTGAAAATTATATTTAAAATTTTAAAAATTGTGCTAAGCTATTAAGGTTTTGTTAAAATATTTAAACACATACTGATCAACGAAACATCCAATCCAAGCACAAGAAAGTCCTTATTTATTGTTAGTGCGTAATTTTTATACTTTCAAACGTATGAAAGAATCGTTTTTTATCGTTTTAAATAGAAAAGGAACTTAATTGCTTCGTCGTTTGTGGCTATACAATGTCAGTATTTAGACTCAATTAACCCAAAGAGTTTCCATGTTAAAAAATAAAAATAAAATATAGATTCACTAATTTCGTGGTCCGCTTGACCAATTAATATATTACAATTAATTAAGGTTTTATTAAGGTGAAAAATGGCAAAAAGGAGGGACAATTCAAAAGGTGGGGTTGAGATGGGAAGTTAGTGTCCGAGTGGATCGAGGTCACGATAGCTCAAGTGGTAGAGAAGCGGCGTATCTAGCCGAAGATCGTGGGTTCGAATCCCGCTCGTGCCATTGACTTTTTTATCTCAACTAAAAACCTTAATTAATTGTAATAAAAATATAGAGTCGATGTAAAACGTTCATGGAAAAGGGTTCGTATGTCATTGAACATTTATATCCCATAAATATAGTGAAAGAGCATTGACAATTTTCAATTAAATAACAAATTCACTACAGCAGAAGGGAAAATTAAGCCGAGGGACTTCGGGGCAGCAGTTATCGCTCGGGGCTTGGGGGCTTGGGATTCTGCACAGATGTTCCAAGTTTTGAAAAAATATTCGGCCAAATGCCGGCGCAAAGAGGGAGCATTAAAATGTAAATTTTCCCAGTCTAAACTAATGTCCGCGTATGAATATTAATGGAAGCGGCTAAGCCAACACGAGATAGGTTTTCGTAATTGCCATGACTTTTATCTTCTTAATTTTATTAATTTAATTATTTTATTCCCTCACTTCTCGAATTCTTAACTTAAAAAATGGTTTAAATGAATGAAGCCTAATCTAGAGAATTTTCTTCTATGTCAAAAACCAACAAACATACTTTGCAACATAAATATAATTTAATCCATATATGTTTAGCGGTCATTATTGACCATATTAATTATTTAAATTAATTATTCTTTTTATCTAACCTCTTGGTTGAGATGAAAAAGTTAGGTTACGAGCGATATTCGAACCCCTGAAATTTTTTAAAAATTGCAAAAAGCAGAAAATTTGAAAGGTTGTCGGTTGAGACGAGCAGTTAGTGTACGAGTGGATCGAAGTCACGATAGCTCAAGTGGTTAGACCAGCGGCGTATTGACCGAAGGTCGTGGGTTCGAATCCCGCTCGTGACACTGGCTTTTTCATCTCAAGTAAAATCCTTAATTAATTGAAAGATCTTAATTGGTCAAGCGGACCAACTACTGAATTTAATAATCGATGTCTATCATCTCCATTATTGTCATTACAATTTTTGTTCAATTTGTAAATTTCATATACTCCGGATCGACGGATTAACTGCGGCATGATAGCAAATTATCATCTCAGGTCCGTTTTTTCTCGCTGGAGGCTCTCTTTTATCGGGGCTTCCTCTGAAGAAGGTTTCGAGCCGATGGTTATCTTATTCTAGCACAAACAGCTAGGTTAGGTGAGTCAAACGGTAAATTTTGATGATCTCACTGCCGTATCTTCCCTTCTTATAAAGAACCGCGAAAAAAAATTAAATTAAATTAGTAATAGCTCTGCTATTAGCAGAATATTTATTATGACTGTTCGTTCTTTTTGTTACAACGCTAGACTGAATAAACGCAATTGAATACCTCGAAAAGGCACAAAATGAAAGTGCAAACCTTTTACAATATCTGTTTTCAAAATAATTTCTGTTGTTTACAAAATGATTGCTGAATTAAATGGATTTAAGTATCAAAGTAGTTCGCAACGAGGACTTAACGAAATCTTCAGATGCTTGATAAAAAAAACTATGTGTTTGAATTTTGGAAATTTGAATCAAGCTTTACTGGATTTGGTTTTTAAAATAAATCCATATATCCAGAATAAATAAATTAAAGAAATTCAAATACTAAACTAGTACGGAACGAGTTGACCTCGGACTTCAACGAAATCTGATAATTGAGCCTATTTTATAAAATTTGAGTCCAGGCTCTTTTGATTTTGTTTATAAGCAGTTGATGTATCCAGAATGCGCAAATTAAAGAAACGGAAGTACTAAACTATCAGGAACGAGTAAGAACTTCAATGAAATCTTTCTGATGATGGAGGCAGTTTTCGGTAATAATAAGAAATATCCTGTAACTTTCTGTGAGAAAGTAAGGTTTATTAAATTTTCTTTTAAATCAAATCCATAAACTCATGTTTTCAGAATAAGTAAGTTAAAGGACTTGAAGTAGTAAAGTAGTACGGACAGAGTACGGAATCCAAAGGATTCTTCAGATGTTCGAGCATCTGTTTTCTGCAGCAATAGCGAACATCGTGGGAAATTTGAATCCAGGCTTATTGCATTTTCAGCGATTCCAAGATTTGGTAAAACGCGAAGGAAGAAGACGGGAGCCGTATTTCATTTTTGGGTACCGGGAACCTGTTAAGGTTTTATTTATTGTCTCTTTAACGGTTCTCCGGGTTCAACAACTCTCGAAATCCCTGGTTGTTTTGGGGGGAAAAGATGTGGCGAAACATGTCAACGGTTGTAAATCAGGACATTTGAAGGGGGTGTAAAAATCAAGGAACTCTTTGTCCGACCGTTCCTACCGGGATTCCACTCCTCTGGTGTTGTTATGTTGTTTTTCCCTTTTAAACTATTGAGCCTCCTTCGGCCTGAAAAAAAAATCAATACAAAAGAGTAGTAGAAACAGCAAACCATGCCAGGAAATTTTATTTGTATCCTAGGTTATATTTCTAAACAAAAATGACAAGTGAAAACTATTTCCCGCAAGTTAGGATAAATAAAACATAACCAATATCCTTGTGAAGTTGAATATATCAATCTTAGAAGAGACTTAATGAAGTTTGTGCGTTGATTAGTGACCGTTAGTTGATGATTATTCAAAAATCGTGAGATGCGGTCTGGTGTGATGTAGGTTTCAGAAAAACATTTTCTTTATCGTGCCAACGTTTCGATCTTTATTGAGATCATCTTCAAGGCTCAATAAAAATCAAAACGTTGGCACGATAAAGAAAATGTTTTTCTGAAACCTACATCACACCAGACCACATCTCACGATTTCTTAATAATCATTAATGAGGTTTATTGGTGTTTAGGCTTTCAAGAAGGACACAAAATTCTTTTTTAAAATTTTGAACAGAACTACTTACAGTACATTTTCAGTTTAAATAAAAAAGTGTTCTGGTAAAGTCTAAACATGGGCTGAAAATTTGAACAGGCAATTTAAAAAAGAAATTTAGTCGTCTTCGAGATCTCAACCCGATAATCATCATATATTTATTTATTTTTATTAAGAATGATTTATTCGTTTTACTCATGCAACTTGTGTCTACCTGTATTCTTTACTGTACACTACCTGCATGCCATTATTTTAATTGAAAAAAAGGTTTAACTGTGGTTAAGGAAATTGGGCCATTAGGACCCAATTGAACATTTCTTTCATTCCAGATGTGACAGAAAAAAAGGGGTAAATTAGTTTGTTGCGACACCACAAAAATCACTTACAGACATACCCTTGATCAGACCACGAAATGGATAAACATGGTAAAGTGGATATTTGTTGGGAATTATGATTCATCAATCAATCAATTATATATTATTAGACTACGTTGTTTCTATCGTGATAATATAATTTCCATTTATTCCAGTAGATAATGTTCTGGATAATTCTAAACGTTGGTTATTATATCCAATGAGAACTGCATTTTTTTTTTTATCAAAACGGGAAAAAAAGTCCATTTATAAGAATGTTCTTCCAACGTTAATTGGAATTCGGGCCGCTTCATTCGAACCCGGGACCTTTACCTAGCAGTCATGAGTCACCGTGTCAACCGTTGTGGACACCGCCGCCACCCGTTTTAAAAATGAGAAAGGATGACTAAGATGAATTTAAATTAAATGTTTATTGATTAATAATATAGTAAAATTAATTCCAATAAAAATTAACAGTGTATGGCATGAATCAATTTAAGATCAATGGTAGTTACTTTAATAGTGTAATCAATGAGCTAACGCTAGAATTTATTCAAGAAAAAAACTTTAAATTATATATTATACAAAAGCATAGTTAAAATTATATTAAGTTAATTTTTATGGTCGACTATGCCTGTTATGTCATTTCATAAATATTTAATAAGTACATATTATGTCTAACCTTGCTTGTTGCAATTACACGAATTATTATTATTATTATTATTATTAATTTTTAAGGGCGTTTTAACGGCTAAGGTCATTTCACGCCCTAACATCCAAACCTTCTATCTTAGGTTAGCTATATCTCTTCTGAGTGCTATAAAGCTCTGACTCCAAACATTCACTCGTAATCTTATTTATCCTATTGCCATCCAAGCTTTAATTTTTCTTTTTAAAATTCTTAATTCGGAAGGCCAAATGCATACAAAATTCCCATTTTAAATTGCATAAAATTTAATAAATTTATAAAATTTATTTCTGTTTCTTTTTTTAATTAGAATTGTGAATTTTGTTCCATAATTTAAAAATTCCCCGTAGGCTTGTATGGCTAATAATAATAATAATAATGGAGTCAGACTAGCAACAGTCTCAGCATGAGTATTGGCTCATCCTTATCCTTTTATTCTTCCATTCAAATATGATACATAAACTAATTCTACATAACAATAATAAGAAACAAAACACAATAACATTTCTTTATCTTTATCTTCTTTTTTTTTGTTTTGGAGGGAGCTATTTTTCTTATTTAAATTGCGATTTTGGGCATTGCAGTTTATTCCCCCGCAATTTGTATTTTCTTCCATTTCATTTTTCCGCTCCGGCAGCCTCAAAAACCTCTGAAAGAAGAAATCTTGCACGCACAACTTTTATTCAAACATTAGCAGGCATTCAATGATACAACAATTCAGGAAAAGGCCTAAATCTCATTATAAATTCCAATAAATTTGAGAAAGCTGAAAAGTGCTCTTCGAAAGAAATACTGGGACGAATTATTAATAATTTGTGTCTATTTTGTTTACGGTGATAAATATTATGTATATAATTGATTAAATATTATAAAGGATATTGGCAATTACGAAGCAATTTACATTCAATGCCCAGGCGTGGGTATTAGTTGAACTAAATTACTAATCTTTGACATATGTAACAAAATGCCAAGAGTCAAATTTTAGAAGAATTATTGAAATAATTGGGTTTATTTTGTTTTAAATCATAATTAGAGCACGGATTTGTATTTTGTGTTAACACTTATGACCTTTTATTTGTTGGAATTATACCTCCGTGATATGGTAGTTCAAATTTCATTCTTCATAAATTTGTATATTTGAGGAATATGGGAAATTTGAAACTTTCTAGGTCATTTAGAAAAAAATAAATAAACTTGTCAACTAAGAATATGGGAGAAAAAGACAATGAAATATGTGGTGATTAGTGACCGTTAATCGATAATTATTCAGAAATCGTGAGATGCGGTCTTGTGAGCCCTGAAGATGATCTCAATAAAGATTGAAACGTTGGCACGATAAAGAAAATGTTTTTCTGAAACCTACATCACACCAGACCGCATCTCACGATTTCTGAATAACAATGAAATATAATTTTATTCGGATTTCGGATAACTTTTAATAGAATTGTTTTGAAATAAACGCCATCTTATTTGAGGCTCACGATTATTTACTACCATATTACATTTTGTATGTACCAACATGTAGTAGACCGAAAAGTTCAGATTAGAAAAATAGTTAATTATTAGTCGGGTGATGTCTCTGACATTCATACTCCGTATTTTGATAGGTTTAGACTTTATAGCAAAATGTATGACATATTTAAGGGTTTGCATATAAAAGAGGTATTTGAGTGCCTACAGCATTGAATATTTCATGCATTTTTAGTGCAAATAACATTAAAACTTTGAGGTTATTTAGTGTATATAATTACAATTAATTAATGTTTTTAGTTGAGATAAAAAAAGTCAATGGCACGAGCGGGATTCGAACCCACGATCTTCGGCTAGATACGCCGCTGCTCTACCACTTGCACTATCGTGACCTCGATTCACTCTGACATTAACTTCCCATCTTAACCCTACTTTTGAATTGTCCCTCCTTTTTGCCATTTTTCAAATGTCGTGTAATCGGATTGGATTCTCGGCCACAAATGAAATGGCCAAGGAGAGCTTTAGTGAAGTTTACTTCATTTTAATTCATTAAATTCACTAAATTCGTGGTTAAATCCACTAATTAATTGTAATATATTAATTGCTCAAGCGGACCACGAAATTAGTGAATTTAGTGTGTATAATATTGCATATTTGAGGAGATTTTTTTAGTGCACATAATATTGCATATTTGAGTTTTTAGTGCTCATAATAATGGATATTTGAGGGTTTTTTAGTTCACCTAATATTGCATATTTGAGTTTTTAGTGCTCATAATAATGCACATTTGAGTGTTTTTTAGTGCACATAATAAAGCATATTTGCGCGTTTAGTTCTCATAATATTGCATATTTGAGTTTTTAGTGCTCATAGTATTGCACATTTGAGTGTGTTTTAGTGCACATAATAATGGATATTTGAGGGTTTTTTAGTTCACATAATATTGCATATTTCAGTTTTTAGTGCTCATAATAATGCATATTTGAGTGTTTTCTAGTGCACATAATAAAGCATATTTGCGGGTTTAGTTCTCATAATATTGCATATTTGAGTTTTTAGTGCTCATAGTATTGCACATTTGAGGTTTATTAGTGTTTATCAATCCGGGCTGTAATAATAATAAACTTTCCAATTTATTAAGGGTAATTCTAAATTTGGAAGTATTGCATACAATGAAAACTATATTGTTGCAAATTTTTACAAATTAGAAATGCAGATATAAAACCAGTTTTTTTTATACCAAAGTTGATAAAAATGTGTTCTTTATTTGTAATATAAAAATGAAATTATAGGATGAATTATGGGTAGGGATGAATCAACTGATAAGAAATAAGCAATGGGCTTACAAATAAAACCAATAGGCATCTCTAGAATTTATTGAACAAATTTGGTTATTCCGCATTATAGAATAGTCTTGGTAAAATATTATTAAATTCGACTAATTTATTTTGATTATTACACATGTTATTTCATATCATAAATATTTAATACGATAAGTGAATGTGATTACAACGACGCCTATTGCAATTTTCCCCTTTACTGTTTAAGCCTGTTTTATATGTAAAACTTAATATTTTATTTTTAAAGTTACCATTAAGTTTATTGATCTCTCAATATTTTAATAGTCATTGTGTATACGATTAATTTTAATGTATAATAAACATGATAATTGATATTAGCTGTAATAACAACAACCGATTAGTTGGCTCGCCGTGGTTTATTAATATTTAGATGTTAAAATTCCTATAAAATATTCCGCGCTTAAATATTAATAAAAGATTTAAATTCACTAATTTCCTGGTCCACTTGACCAATTAATATATTACAATTAATTAAGGTTTTTAGTTGAGATAAAAAAGTCAATGGCACGAGCGGGATTCGAACCCACGATCTTCGGCTAGATACGCCGCTGCTCTACCACTTGAGCTATCATGACCTCGATCCACTCGGACACCAACTTCCTATCTCAACTAAAAACCTTAATTAATTGTTAATATTAATAAAATAGATATAATCAATAAAGTACCTTCCGCATAGAACGATAAGAAAGGAGATTAGGATAAAAGAGGGCCACAAGCAAGTCCTTCTGCACCCCACCTGAATAGATCTATTGCGTTCCTACAGTTTTATAATTCTTTGGTCGGCTTAATGTTGTTAATCAACCTACATATAATTGATAGTGGTTTTTAGTGTAGGATATTACTTGCGGCTTTTCTTCTCCTTGTTACAATAATTTACACCAAAACAGACATTCACAAAAACATAAAACGTGTTCTGCTGTCTATTCTTCTTCCTAGAAATATCTGCTGTTTCTTCTGCCTCTATTCCTATCCGGTGCATGAGCCTTCTTCAGCGACAGTGCCCTGTTAGGCGTATAACCACAATCCTGCTTCTGTTGAAGTAACCCTCTAGAAATTCCTTTGTATGTTTCACAGTTAGTATTTGTATGTTCTAGCCCTTCTAGAATCTCTTCGCATGCACATCCCTGGGATTCCACTAAATTTTGAACTTTTTAAGGACACATTTTTGATGCAATGAACTAAGTCTGCAAAGAAAGAAATACGACAACCTGAATGACCTATGCACGGCCTTGAGGCACTGAAGATGGTACAAATCTCTGATCAGATGTCTTACGACCATAAATATTTTATTTCTGTATAGATCTTCTTACTTTCATGTTCATGTGATATGTGCTATTTATTGAAAGGAATGTGAGTACTTGGGGGATTTTCTGAATATAATTTATTAGCGTGAATGGAGAGGCTTATCTCAAATTATCCCGAGGTATATAGTACTTCGTGTTAATATTGTATAAGCCCCGACAGACGAATTGTTATCCATGTCATATTGTACTTTTTTCTATTTATCTGCATATTGTATAAAATCTAAATAAAGTATGTAAAAAAATGTATAAGTTGACCTGAGAAACATGAAGATAAATTATAAAAAATGATACGCCAGAAAGACCGAAAAAGAATAGCCAAGTAGTTTGTCAAGTAGTCCAAAAAATAACGAGCTTGTTTCATGTTGTTTTGTATATTTCCTTGATTTATTTATCATCATTATTATTAATTTCATCATGAATAATTAAACATTTGTACTTGTATATTGTAAAATGGAACACAACTTCATATAAATAAGTCTTTGATCGTATCGACGATTCTACCGAGTCCAAGTTTTATTTCCTCTTCGATCCTCATCCGTGCATAAATCATGATCCAATTAATGGGCACCTTCCCCTATATTTCCCTTTGTCTTTCGCCTCGGAAAATGAAGAAAAAAATACAACGAAAGAGGAAATGGGTCATGAGTCAATTTCGCATTACGGCCTGAATACGATTTGTCCTTCCATCTTGTGTATTTATGATCCAATCTGTTCTACGAAGAGGAAAATGGAATAGGAAGAAAGTAGAATATCGGCTCTGGAAAAATTCTTCTCTTCCAAAAGCTACTAGAATGGATAGTATCTTGTGTACAATAATATTAGTGTCGTACCACAACCGGTTCTTGCGATGTCAAAGCATACATACCCCTCATCCTCATTTACATCTCAATAGTTTTACTTTTGAGCAATTTGGTCATAAGTCAAATTTGTCAGTATATTCATGACCGCGATTATTCTCTATTCGAATCTTTTCTAAATTAGACGGCTGAAATGACCCCTGCGCTTTCTTCTTAGTTCCTTTGTTTACAGTACACTTCTGATTAAAGAATATACTCATATTTTCAACTATACAATCTCACGGAGACTTTGTTTTAATTTATTTTTTCTTAAAAGAAAGAACTATATGAACAAATTGTAAGAGTTACAAATTGTTAAAAGTCTTCTTAAGGTCTGCGATGTGATCAACCGGTACCTTGACATTTTTTGATCATTTTCATCTATTGATCTGCCAAAAGTGTTTAGGCATCTTCAAAGATGGGATATTTTACGTTTTATTTATTATATCCGTAATCCTATTTACATTACGTAACCAGTTGAGTTTACAAATTATATCGATCTTGTGTTGTGATAGTAGTGGGTGTTGTGTCTGGACGCAGTCGGTTTTACTAAGTAAATGGACTCATCATAAAGCCTCTACTTAATATTAAAAAAAAGACGATTGACCAAAGATTATCTATCTGAAAATACCAAGCGATAGAAAAAAGTACGAGTAGGCCAAAAAAAAATTTCACTTTTAGTTTTATTGATTATTCGGAGATCGTGAGATGCGGTCTGGTGTGACGTAGGTTTTAGAAAAACATTTTCTTTATCGTGCCAACGTTTCGATCTTTATTGAGCCCAGAAGATGATCTCAATAAAGAACGAAACGTTGGCACGATAAACAAAATGTTTTTCTAAAACCTACGTTACACCAGACCGCATCTTACGGTCTCTAAATAATCATTCTTCTGTATGTTGGAAAAATACATATTTAGCCGTATTATGTATCTTCCTTCATACAATAATCCACTTCTGAAGTTGGTGAACTGCATAAACGCGTTTGACCGAGCAAACCAGTGAGGATACGAGGACTAGAAATAACGGAAAAGAAGCAAACGAATTTTTATTCTGTTCATCATTTAATAATAAGAGATACTCCAGAGAAACGTTTCGATCTTTATTGAGATCATCTTCAGGGCTCAAAGTGTCACTAATCACCACACTTTAGTTTATTGTTTTACTTCAAGATTTAAGCTTTTTTTAAAATTTATTTATTTGTAGCCTACACATACTTGTACATTATACAAATGTGATCACAATGTATATTGTTCACCGCTCGGTCACAGAACTGATGCCAGCGCTGCACCCGGAGGACGCACGCCAGTGTTGGCACTCATTTTAATAGATTAAGGGGCAAGGAGGTCTCGGGGCCATCGTCATTTTAGGCGACGTAATAGATTCTCGGGATGGGAATATGTGGAGAGGGCTCTAGCGGTAGGGTTAGGATGAAATTTTTGGAATCGGAAATGGATCAGTTCGTGGACAAAAGGAACGTTGAGGTCTTTGGGGATAGTGAGGTTAAAGACGTAAAAAGGAGCTTTGACGATTTGTCTGAGGACTTTTGATTGGAAGTACTGGATACGCTGGATATTGGATGGTTTGGCGGAACCCCACAGTTCCACACCGTATGTCCAAAGTGGTCGCAATAAAGTCTTGTATAAGGTCAGTTTAGTGCTGATGGTCAACCCGGATTTTGGTCCTAGTAGTCTGCGTAATTGTCCAAGTCTTCTGTTGAGTTGTTGTCTTTTAAGTGTGTGGGGATTCCACGTCAGTCTGCTGTCAAGGTATAGTCCTAGGTATTTGGCTTGAGCGGAAGTCGGTAACTCTTCATTGTTGATGTATAGTGGAGGGCAAGACTGTTTTTTCAAAGTGAACGTACATTGGATGCACTTTTCTCCGTTTAATCTTGTCCTCCACTTTTTGCACCAACCTTCGATGAGCTCAAGGTGTTCTTGGATATTAGAGGAAGCTTGTGTAGGAGTCAAGTTAGAGGACAAAATTGCGGTATCGTCCGCGTAGGTGGTAATGTTGGTATTGGGGTGAGTAGGTAGATCATCAGTATAGATGGTATAAAGGATAGGACCAAGTACTCCCTTGTGGGACACCGGCTTGTATTGGCCTGATTTCAGAGAACTCGTTACCGCACCTCACTCTGAAGCAGCGGTCTGTTAGGTAGGATTTCAGGATAAGGTAATAAGAAGTGGGTAGGAAGCGTTTGAGTTTATAAAGCATGCCCGGGTGCCACACCCTGTCAAAAGCTTGTGCTACATCTAAGCATTTAAAGTTATATATTCTAATGGAATAATTGACATGTTAAATCTCACCTAAGCGTAAAACACAATCTAAATACCTAGCAAATAGTCCTGAACGTTTATCATCCCAAAATAGTATAACCCGAAATATGCAACATATGATCTTGATGTAATTTTTGTATTATGCATATATATTTTTACAAATATACTGCTAATTTACAAAATTATGAATCACTGATAAATATATTTTCTCAAATGTAACATCCTCAAGAATAAATTACGGTAGGTTATAATTTTCACTTTTTTTAAACAGCTTTTAGATATAAAAAACGCTGGCGTTGTTCTGAAACATGTATTCATACATGTTAGTTTCTTTCTAAGAATTAAAACGTTTAGCTTGTTTCAAATGAGTGCTCAACAGGATTTCCGCCTATTTTGTTAGATTACGCGTTTCTGTCATTTGTTATGGTTTTCTCCGTGTCGGAAGTTCGTGTCGAGTAAAACCACGATCCACATCATATCGGATAAATTTTAAATTGTGTAATTTTACTTTGACGTTAAGAAAGAGACATTAACATTTTAGAGACGAATTTCTCGAGGCAATTTGGTTAACAGGAAACCGGGAAATCCCGTAAGGTTAGTGATAGAGAATTTAAATTGGCGCCAAATAAATCAGTGTTGCCAATAAACGTGCAGAGACGGAATAGGAACAAAAGCGCCCGCCTAAACCCACGGGATTTCCTGCCAATCTTAAACAAATTGGCAAACGTTGGTATTGCTTTGTAGCAACTTTGGACAAGAAAGTGTTGAATCATAAACTGTATATGAAAAATTTTATATTTGGCAAATACAAGTTGGAGTGGTGAGTGGATGGTGGAGATAGAAGTTTCCAAGATGGTGGTTTTAGATTGTCGCAAAAAAGTCAGTGCTGCAATACACGGGATTAAAACTTTAAAGAAAAAACACTGCACCCTCCCTAAACACATGGGATTAGATAAGCTTTAGCAAATTTGCTAAATTTTGAGTAACCCTGAGACAACGTTGAGCAAGAACTAATCGCTTCCCCAACAAAATCACAGTTTCCAAAGGGGTTCCTCTTTTAAAACATTTCTTCCTTTCCTAGAAATACCCCTCGCCTCCGGGACAAAACGATCCCCTTATTATTATTCCGTTTTATTACTGGGCCTTAATTGGACACAGGTGTACTCTCCGGCCCTCTATTCTAAATACCTCAAGAACCCTCCATTAAGCACCTTCTTCACGGGCTACTCGCAAGGGACCCTCAGTCCGGGGCGGAGAATTTTTTTTTGTTATTGCTCAATCCGACATGTGTTTCTGAGTTCTTCGCGAGAAACCTGTAATTATGAATTAGGGAGATAAACGTTACCATTTGGCCAGGGATTCCTTAAAGGGGGGGAGGGGAAAATGGTTTCACATTCAATTAGGACAATAAGTGGGAGGGTATTTTACCTCAGGGCTAATTTTTTCGAGATTATTCGTCACATTTATCTCAGCTATTTCCTTTCAGCTGGTATAAATTATTGGAGCAATTTGACGTTTGCTGGTATGCTTTTGAACCTCAATTCCAACATTTTAAATATCAAACGGGTAGAACCTTTTAATTTTAGCGAAGGATATTTTTTTAAAGCCTGGAAATATTTTGAACCAATTTCATCCTATCGAGGTAGAAAAAATACAGATCTGATAAAAAAAATTTAACTCCCCGAAAGAGCAACAGAAACATATTCAAAACATTTTTTAAATTTTATTTTAAGAATTTATATTTTATTTTAGTTTATTTGCACGAATTTCATGTCTAATATTAGCCTTTAAGTCAAAATTCAGATAAACATTGTATCTTGTTTTCTTTGAACGCTTTGAAAATTTATTCCTTCAGACTGATCGGCAGAGAAGCTCTAGCGTGTCATGTGAACTGCCGATAGGTGGCCAATGGATGACCTGACATATAGAAGAACGGTCATCCTCATTCGATTGAGGATAAGACATGCGAGGTTGACCCACTGGCACTGACTTATGGGCCCTAGCCCGCGAAAATATCTGACATGTAGAGAAAGGTTGCTCGATGTCCCGCCTAAGTGAAGGGTGCAATTTCTCGGTTCCATATATAGAGTGCGTAGGATTGCCACCCGATGTAAAATTCGTGCTTGACCCGGCTAATAGTAAGAGCTCCTTGTTGGAATTTTTGGAAGAAACAGGGTTGTTCTATGGTATTTAGTACTGATCGTTTTGTGTACTTAACGTGTATTGAGAGTGAATGTACTTATTAGCGTGAATGTTTAAAAGTGAGCTGATGTTAGAATATTGAGAACTCCATCGATGATCAATTAGGTTGGGTAATAGGTTAATAGGTTGGCTATATATTAGAGAAAAAAGGGATGTACTTATTAGCGTGAATGCGTAGAAGAGGGCTGATGTCGGAATATTGAGAACTCCATCGACGTTCCATTTGGTTGGGTAATAGGTTAGCTATATATTACAGAAAACAGGGATGCTGAATTGACACAGTTCTTGACAGCACACAAATTCGGTGGTTGGACGAATAAAACTGAGGTCTGACCCCGGACCGCCAATACCCGGGGTGGGTGATTCTCGAGACTACGGGAAATCTGTACACGTGTGTATGTATATAAGTACATACATGTACGGATTTCAGTTTATATAATCCCAAATCCCTCAGGCTGTTTACTTAAAAATAATTAATAATTCTAGACTAATGAAAAATCTGTTTCATTAGCTCTGCTCTAAAACCCTAAATGAAGATTACTAAAAACTAATCCCCTTGGACAACATAAACTAACATTTGAAGTGTCAAATGGCTGAATCCTACGAGTCAGAGTGAAACCCTTTTAAGGTAGGTACTGATTTATGTTCGCTACACTCATAAATCATGATTCGTGGAAAAATGTGGCGATTTGCCTTTTGGGCCAGGTAGATCCTGGTTCAGGAAGGAGAAAATATGATGTTTATTTTGTCGAAACTGCGCAAAATAAATCATTAGATGTCTACGTGTTCTATTCGTTTTATTGACATTTATTGTTTGTTTCGTTTTCCTCTAGGAACAATAAAATTGGACTAAATGAGAAACAAAGAACAATGACAGCTTTAATTCATGCAGTTGCACAACAGAAATAAGGTGAAAATTTGCTAGTTAACTTATGATAAATACAAATCCGCTTTTTCTGGAAGGCACTAGAGACCACATTGATAACTTTTGATCTTATTGTAAAGTATTGGTTAAAAGTAACAAAAATAAACTATAATGAAATAAATTAGCATTTGTAGGATTTAATTTATAATTTTGTATTTATTAAACTATTTTAATTACCAGCTTTGATTTGTTTTCTGATCTCGATATCGACGCCTCTAGTGTAAGTTTATTAAATTCATTAGATTTCGTGGTCCGCTTGACCAAATAAATTCTTTTCAATTAATTAAGGTATTAGCTGAGATAAAAAAGTTAGTGACGTGAGCGGGATTCGAACCCACGACCTTCGGCTAAATACGCCGCTGCTCGACCACTTGAGCTATCGTGACTTCTACCCACACGGACACAAACTTCCCATTCCTATCCCATTAAGTTCAGTAAGTTGCAACAAGAAATAACTTGACAACTGGTACAAATAAATCTTGCGTTATTCAACCTCAAACCTTATATGAAATTTAAGTTAAATTCCAATTCTTGATTATTCCGAATCAATTCTCCGTTGCATGATCTACCATTTCCGGTCGTGTATTCTCATTATTTTGATACAAATGGTTTTCGGTTTCGTTACTGATCACCACTGGACCCGCCTAATCACGCTGTTTGCCTTCAACAGACAGTTTCAGCCTCTAGTTAGTCCTGCATATTTAGATGTTTCTAGAGTGGGTACTATGTACATAATTCTGGGCCCCGCTTTGATTGTCATAACCAACTAACTTGTACTATACCGTAGGTTTGTACTGAAAGTCTCAGCAAGCTGGAAATTGATTATGATTCCAAAAGGATTTTAGAAATTATTAATTCCAGTCATGCCTAATAAGCTTTCAGCTTTTGGAGAGATAACGAGTCAAGTCAAGGGTCTCCCATTTGTCATAGCTTCAATGTGGGCATTAGTGAGACCAGGACAAGTCCGGTACCGTCATAAACCACTTTTTCTCGTCAGGGAATTATCGAAAATATGCTTTTAAGGATTGTGAAACTAATCTATCTTTGATTCCCGAGAGGGCTCGCCTCTTCAGTGTGTGGGTTTAGGGACTTTTTGGATAAATATGGATCTGTCGTTTAAGAGGGTCGCAGGATTAATCAGTTTTTCTGGTACTGGATCTTTTCGGTACGGGAGTCCGTCGGAGAGATAATGCCAATTAAAGAAAAGGAGACCTCGAGCATTATCCTGGGAGGGGAAAGATAAGGGACCTCTCCCTCTCCCAGACATTGAATAAGAGATCCACTGTTTTTGTCGGTTAGACTTGTTCTTTTTATCCTTCCTCCCCTTGATACTTTTTTATCTTTAACTCCCACTTTCAAAAAGGGGATCGCCTCGCATCGGATCAAACTCTCTAATTAGTTCTCTGACCAGTGGTTACTCTCACAAAATCTGACCGAGTGAACAAAGCTTTACGATGCCGACCATTCATAGTACCAACACCAGCAATAGAAACATAAGTGACCAACGTAGAGAATCAATAAATATTCTAAATTGATTTTAATATTTTAAACATGATTTTTAGAAATGTGTGGTGATTAGTGACCCTTAGGCGATAATTATTCGGAAATCGTGAGATGCGGACTGGTGTGACAGAACAACATTTTCTACATCGCGCCAACGTTTCGATCTTTATTGAGATCATCTTCGGGGCCTGGGATTTACAAACATTGTTTACATTTAACATTAATTAATTTGCATTGTATAAATTCACTTTTTCCCACATCCTACATGTATTTGTTAAATTTAAACAATGTTTGTAAATTCCAGACCCTGAAGATGATCTCAATAAAGATCGAAACGTCGGCACGATAAAGATAATATTTTTCTGAAACCTACGTCACACCAGACCGCATCTCCGATTTCTGAATGATGATTTTTAGGTTTATGAAACATGAAATTAATTAATGGTAACCTTCCAATATAATATTGTTTATTCAGCCGAATTTACTTTGTTGTAAGAAATTAATTTTGTATTTCTAGTTTTGCTTTAGCATGTTTCTTCTACCTAGTTAATTAGAAACATTCTTTAATGCAAGATACAATTGTTATTCAAAATACTATTCATACTGATTCAGTTCAATAGCCATAGGATGATTTCCAAAACCTCTTGAAGCGCAATTTTGCAAAGTTGTTAATTTTTCCATGAAAAAAATGATCATTGGACCGAAAGAAGTTATAACCTGACATAGAAAGGTCTACTGAGTTAGATCCAATGAAGAACTAATATTTTTTGGCATGTAGTCGATGCATCTAATTAAACTAAATAGATTAGGTATGCAGCAAAACAGTCATCCTCTGTTGGGTCCCTGGACTGTTTGGACCAAAAGGAAGCAATGAGTTGACGCATTGCAAGAAAAGTGCTGCTATAGTGTTGATAGGTCCTGAGCCCTTCTGTGGCATAGGGATTCACACTATAAACGAGCATCTCAGACTGAAAGCCAAAAGAAAAATTAGGAAAAGTGCAATTCACAAATTAGACATGAACAATCCAAGAACCTTTTAGCAAAATTTGAAATAAAAGAAGAACATAATGCGTCAAAGGAAGCAGGAAACACTTCGAATCCTGAGAGGATTCTTGACAGGACACTGCCGAATAATGGGCATGTGGTGACACGTGAAGATTCTGCAAAGAAGCAGAGGAGATATCAACAAATCTACTGAGAAACAGTGGTGCCGCATTTGCCCTCAGAAGGGAGTGTTTGGGATGTATGGGGTTGGTGCAAAATTAATGCAGGTTTTGAAAAAAAATTATTTAAGCAGATGCTTGTCATGTAAACAAAGCTAAATCTTCAAATCTTATTTATGGATTATAATAACTATTTTTAACTGTATTCTTTAATAAACAAAAAAAACATTTTAGGTTATACTGAATTGTAGATGAACGAAGCCCTGCGAAATTAGATATGTCCAAACTAGATTTTCATCAAATTTATTTGTACGAAACTAAACTTGGGCGATGTGCGGCCCAAACCACGCTTAACATCAATACAGCTTGGGGGGGAGGAAGCATTAGCGAATGCATGGTGTAGTGATGGTTTCAGAGATTTCGTCTTGGAGATTTAGATATCGAAGACAAAAAAAGTCTCGGTAGGCACCAACTCAAAACGTTGATTGAAGAAAAGTACGTTAGGCAACACGGGAAATTGCGGAAGAGCTTAATGTTGACCGCTCAACCGTTGTTCATCTGGAGTAAACTGGTAAAGTAAAGAAGCTCGACAAGTGGGTACCGCACGAAATAACCGAAGTCCAAAGAGCTTTGAAAAGCTTTGAAATTGGCACGTCGCTTCTGTTGTGCCACCAAAATGATTCATTTCTCGATCGAAGTGCGATGGGAAATGGATTCTATACGATAACAGGAGGCGGACAGGTCACTGGTTGGACAAGGATGAAGCGCCATAACACTTCCCGAACCAAATCCTCACTCAAAAAAGGCTATGGTGACTGGTGGTTGCACTGCTTAGATTTTTCACTATAATTTCCTGAATTATGGTAAAACCATCACATCGGAGAAATATTGCCAAGAAATTGATCAAATGCACGGGAAACCGCAACGCCAGGATTATTGTCCAGCATCGGTAAACTGTAAGGGGCGGATTCTTCTTCACAATAACGCCAGGCCACATGTGAAACCTTCTGAAACTTAAGCACTTAGGATTTGAAACATTACCGCACACTCCAAATTCACCCGATCTCTCACCTACGGACTTCCACATTTTTAGGCATTTTGATCACTTCTTGAGGGATAAAATTTTTAGAGAACGCAGTGATGCCGAAAACTCCTTCTAAGACTTTATGTGAATCGACTAAAATTTTCATGTCATCAAATTACGGCTACAATAACAAAACTTCAGAATTCAAAAACTTCACAGTTTGCACCACCTCATTTACTCGGAGAGTTCAAGTTGGCCTACACCCCAGAACACTCCTAACTGGATTGGATTTTACAACGTGCTGTAGAAAGTATCGAACATCATTAAAGGTCGCCCTGAGCCTTTTGTATTATCCACAGTCGTATATAACGGTATATGTACATGTGAATTTTTCGATGTAATGCCTCGTCAGGAGCCGGGTTGTCAAGGTAGTCTACGGAATTCGTGAATTTAATACACCCTATTACTTATACCTGACCAATTGATAGACTAACGAAAGCAGAAACAAGATTTTTATAAATAAAAATATGCTACAACAGGTTCCAGCCGGTTGGTATACATAAAAAACTGATTTTTGGGTAAATACCATCCAAATTGGTCGGCTCGCGGCAGGGGTTCGTTTTTCAAAAATGGGCAGATTTGCATCCGTATCGGCAGATTTTTATTTTCATTTTTTAACAGAATGTATCCCTGGATGGACGACATTTGTGCGAAACGCTCACGAATCGTTTGCGTAGCAATAATTTATCCAGAGGAGGGTGAACAGGGCCGGGGAAGCGGCTTGACGTTGGATTTTAAACGTGCTCACCATTTTTTCTCTTGTGTCCAAAAAAAAAAAAATTACAAGTTCGTTTAGTAATAATTAGACTATTAGCCGTCTTTGTGGTAGATGTACAGTATAAGACCTCAACTCACTAATTGCATAATGTTATCAGTTTTATGTTAGTAATGCGGCTGGAATTTAAAAACGATGGCAATTATTAAACCTACAAATCCTTAAAATTAATTAAATTTTTATGACTTTTTTCAGGCGCAAAACGACCTTCCGACGAATCCATTTATTGAGATAAATTTCGGGGACATCAGCTTCCCCTCTTCAGTCTACATAATATTAAAACAAGCAGTAGCTTTATGACAAACTTTTTGTAATAAAAATCTGTATAAATATCGTTAAAAGGCTAGAATGAAAAAGTACAGATTTTTTATAAATTAATATCAACCAGCTCTTATTATTCTATATCGTTTTGGTTTTATCCTTTTACGGGCTGGATAAATATTTTTCATAAAAATAAAAACATTAAAATAAAAAATAAAATATAAAAGATAAAATTCTACTATATATATCATTAGTTATTTTTATGTGTGGTGATTAGTGACCGTTAATCGATAATTATTCAGAAATCGTGAGATGCGGTCTGGTGTGATGTAGGTTTCAAAAAAACATTTTCTTTTTTTGTTATTATTTTTAGTTATTTTTATTATATTATAGTTAGTTATTTTTATATTTTTACTTCATTTAAATTTTATTTTTGAGTCTTGTATATATTTTAGTTATTAAATTATATATTATATTAAAGTATTTGTACTCACACAAAGTGTGTGTTTTCTGTGTAGATGAGTCACGGTTGTGTCTCGTGTTGCGAGTGAGGCATTAATGTTTTTTGTTTATATATGTTTGATTTTGAAGGATTGGGGAAAGAAGTACGGATAGAAATTCATTTTTCTATGAGGAGTCGGCTTCTTTGAGGTGAAAGGGGCCACATTGGGAAAAAAGGGTTATGGTTTCGTTCGGGCGTAGTTGCTTTCAGGGTTGTGATTAATAGGGAAAGGAAAGATAAATTGTTAGATGTAGAAATTGTATGTAATGATTGCTTTATATGTTGTATTATATTTTGTGTTATTGTTGTCGAATTTGATTTTCTGTATTAGCGTAGGTGCGGCTGATTTTACACATATCTTTTGATGCTGTGTTTATCTCTGTTGATGTAAACCATTTATAAAAAGTTACGTTTATGTTCGTTTTGTTCTGTGTTTAATATTTTTCGATTGTTGAAATCGAAATTGTGTTGATGTTCAAAATGGTGGTTAGGTCACTAAATACTACACGTTGTCTTTAATGTTTATGCAAATATTTTACAACTTGCTTAATGGCATCTTTTTCCCTAAAATACATCGAATTTTATGACCTGTTTTTGTAGCATGTCTGTAAATTTAATCTATTCTTTCTGTCTCTCTTTTACGTCTGTGCGATTTTATTACCAAGTTCTTTCTTTGTTCGATTTTTTAAGTTAACTACATATAAAACATTACATTATTTTAATTTTTAGGGTTAAATATTACTTACTTTTCTCATCGCATACAACCGGGGAAGAATTTGTGTAAATAATATTTATAATCTGGGGAGAATTCGTTCTACTTGTGCACTGATTCTTTGAGTGTGTTGTTGTCCTTATGGGTTCTAGGTGGATACTCTCGTCCTGTTTTCTTTCAAAAGGTACGCTGAGGTGGAGAGCCTTGGAAAATCGGTAGTCGTTTTTTGAGTACTAGGACACGTCGGGGTGGAAGACAATGAACCGGGGTCATGGGACGGCTCACACTCCAGACAATAATATATGAACGACCAATAAAGAATAGGAAAAGGTGGCATCGTCAGTGGATTGGGTCGACCGAGAAGCTCTCTGCTCCATAACAGGATTGGTCAGCCCACGAAGAATCTAAACGGCCGAAGAAAGATCATCCTAACCCGACTCAGAATTAGCCATACGCTATTAAAACACTCACACTTACTTTTGGGCCAAAGCCCGCGTATGTTAGGCATGCAGAGGAGATTGCTAAATGTGCCCACATAAATGAAAGCAATTCCTTGGCTCCATATATGGAGCGAGTAAGAATCTCGCCCGATATAAGAATTGACTCGAACACGGCAGCGAATCTTTGAGTCTCCTATTTCGATTTTTGGAGGAAACTGGGTAATTCTGTAATACAGATCTTTTGTTCCTTGTATATAATCCTATTGCTGTGTATGTACTAAGTTGGTGATAGATGTTTTCACGGTTTCGTGAGAATGTATTTATTGGCGTGAATATGTGAGTAGTACAAAAGTGTTGATGGCAGAATATCAAGTACACCATAGATCTTCAATTAGATTAGGTTTTGTAAGTATAGTTACACACACACACACACACACACATATATATATATATATACGTGATAAAGGGTGGTAGATAGATATCTAGCACTCCATCACCATACTTGAGCCAAAGGTATGTAAATACCCTATTTAAGAATGAGTGGTAGTGTGTGTTTAACTTAAAATTGCATGCGTTCAGGGCTGAAATGATTTTGTTTTGATAACCTTGAGTCTAACTTCGACTAGGGTACCAACTGAAACCAAGATCTGACCCAAGTATACACAACACGCTCGGCTCTGCACATATAAGCAAGTGCATATATGGGCAGAAATTGAAAAAAGCCAATAACGTTGAAATGTTAAAATAATTTATAAAGTTTGTTTATTGCATACAGAAACAATTCAAATCCTCAAATCCTTCTATAAACCGATTGAATATAATACGACTGCTTTAGATAATCAGCATTCTGGCAAGAACTACGCACTACTGTAAAGTCACGCAGCACCACACAAATGCGCTCATAAAAGACTATTTAATCAGAAATTATGATCGTAACGGTTAAGTCGTTACACTTATTACTTACATTTATATTGAGCGTTCTTTGTTTTATTATTAACTGTCATTTCAGAATAATGAAGATAGAAATAACAAAATATAAGGAGGTAAAAAGGAGGTAAAAAAGCAAAAGCTGTTCGGGGCGTATGTTATGTCGTTGTATATAATTAATTTTGCTCTAAATATCTGTGCAGGTGAAATAAAGCTTTTTACAATAGTGTTTTAATGCCTTTGTTTTTGTCTTTATTGGCTATCCTGGATTCTACTGCTTTAAGAGGATTTAAAATACCGATACATTTTTTTAAACGATAATTTTTCAACCTGGACAAAACGGGATAAAGGGTAGAATTGAAAAGTATAGAGTGTATTGAGAGCGAATGACTCATACCTGACATTTACATCGTGTTTGACGAATTATCGTGGCACATTAGCTTATTTAGATTAGATTTTTATTAACAATTGCATTAGCGGTAATATTGCACCTTGCTGAGTGAGAGACTAAGTTAATACTTGAGCAGCGTACTTTGTTAGCAAGATTCCCTTCCGTTGCCTACAGTTAACCAAGCCCATGTACAAGGTGTAGAACAAGGCCTTCAGTGAAGTAAACACTGGACCTCCTAGTGTTAATTAATCATCTGATTATCTACAAAACCTCCGTGGAACTGGAAAATCTATATTAAATCAATTCTGCGACTAATGCTTTTTTAATCGTAAAACGAGAGAATGAGGATGGTAAATTTATACAGTACTCGTAACGTCTAGTGATTTCCTTGGCCTATCTCGAGCATATTGAATGTGGGAGGGTTTTATATTCATTATCGGCTATGTATAGATTAATAAATTATCTTGTTGAATTATGTATTGTAATTTCCTTCTACGGTTAATCGACAGCATATTAGTGGTATAATCTTGACCTCAATGATCAGAGGGATTATGTAACAATGGCGTTACGAAGAAACGTCCTTAGACGAAATTTTATAAATCCAATAAACATTAACTTTATTGGGACTGAATCCTGGAATATACAGGGTAATGATTGCGGACGAGGACACTTGAAACAAAATGTGAATTTTTAATTCCAAAATTAGAAAACAACATTAGACATTGTGAGAAATTTCAGAATGAAATCGGTGTTCAGAAACTTAAACATTTAAATGCTAATTCCTTTAGAATTTTAGATCATCAACAAAAGCGAGAAGTCTTTCCTAAAACGCCTTCACTGTTGAAGTTTGAGATCAAGTTAAATTTAAGTGCATTGTTGAAAAATAAAAATTATTACTCTTTATAAGTTTAAAAAAGATCTCCTATCTAAAAAAGTTTATGATTTGAAAAAATATGATGATAAAACGTTTTATACACGATCACTGCAGTAATAACAATGCACCCGAAGGACACATGCCATGAGTAACCAGCCAATGTGCTATGGATTAAGGTGCAACGAGGTCTGCAGGTCAACATTTATTAAGGTGTCAGATTCTCGGAATGAAATCTGACTAAAGATAAATTCTGATGTGAAACTTTTGGAATTGGGACCAGATCACAGTTGACAAAAGGGAAGTTTAGGCCGTTGCAAATAGTGATACTAGCGACTTAGTAAGAAGCTTTGACAATTTGTCTGAGCACTTTGGATTGGAAGCATTTGAAGCGCTGGATGTTAGATGGCTTCGCAGTACCCCAGGGATCCACTACTTATGTTCAAAGTGGTTACAGTAAAATTTTGTAAAAGTCGATTAGGTTTGGTAGACCTATTGACCAAATAATTCATTTCAAATAATTAATCTTTAAGTATTGGTTGAGATAAAAAATTTGGTGTCACGAGCGGGATTCGAACCCACGACCTTCGGCTAAATACGGCGCTGTTCTAACCACTTGAACTATCGTGACTTCGATCCACTCGGACACCAACTCCCCATATCAACCCAGCTTTTGAATTTTCCCTCCTTTTTTGTCATTTTTCAATTGTCGTGTAATCTATTCGATTCTTGGCGAGAAATGGCAAAAAGTATGGAAAATTCAAAAGGTGGGTTGATATGGGAAGTTAGTGTCCGAGTGGATCGAAGGCACGATAGCTCAATTGGTAGAGCAGAGGCGTATTTAGCCGTAGGTCGTGGGTTCTAATCCCGCTCGTGACGCTCACATTTTTATTTCAACCAATACCTTACTTAAAGATTAATCTTGTATAAGGTTTAGTTAAGTTTGACGGTCAAGACGGATTTCAGGCGTAGAAGTCTTCGTAGTTGGTCAAGTTTTCTGTAAAGTTCTCTCATAAAATATTGCGTGGGGATTCCAAGTCACTATCTAAGTGTAGACCTTTGACTTGCGCAATATTTAAATTTCAAGAAAATGGGTATCTCTTATTTGCTGATGTACAGTGTACAGGGAGGCTTCAGTTTTTATTTAATTTATTTTATTTGAGAGAGAGGGAGGGAGGGAGAGAGAGAGAGAGAGAGAGAGAGAGAGAGAGAGAGAGAGAGAGAGAGAGAGAGAGAGAGAGAGAGAGAAAGATAGGGGGAAAAGAGAGAGAGAGTTTTCAATTTGAACGTCCATTGTGTACATTAAAAATCAACAATAAAAAGGATGTTTTTTCCTTCGCCTTTGAACACCTTTTAGTAAAAATTATGTTTATAATAATATCATGTTTATAATTTTAATAAAAAATCGTTACCAAACGTGTTGTTTAAAATAATTTTCTTAATCGTCACGAACGAAGGGATGAAAGAAGGAATATTTTGACGAAATGAAGACTATTCCAAGTGGAAAAATAAAAACTTTCAATTGTCCTATAGGTCCATTAAAAAAAACCAAGATGAATGATTTCAAGCGATGTAAAATCCAAAATACATACGGGGTTCCATTTAAAAAATTAAAGATGTATTACTGAACCCCAATTTGTTGATAGTAAATATGTAAAAATAATAATAAACTAAAAAATAAAATAATAAACTATGTTGAACTTTTTATGATTTGTCTATTACAAAATAAAATACATTTTCGTAATTACAAAATTCTTATTAGTTATAGAGAAAATATATCTTGTTACGCGTTCACGTAAAAAAAAAGAATTTTTTGCAAATTTTGTACCACAAGTTGAAAGTGGAACTAATAAAACTGTGTTAGAAATTAGTTGTTAAATTTTGTTAAGGGGGTTCAACTGGAAAATAATTAGTAGTAGAATAACAGGAGTTTATTTATTTATTTTTGTGAAAGAAGGCAGATTAGCACGGAGTTGGTCAAGTAGATGACTCCGTATGAAAATGATTAAAAGAAATTTGAGAAGGAGCGATGTTCTTCTTCCATCTTTGAGCAATGCCGTTCCAAGGCAGTTTTGTCATCGGCTTTAATCGCCTTTTTAAATGCCAAGAATGCGAAGGGCCGTGAAGAAGAAGCAGGAGGAGGAGGAGGACCCTGAGTATTTCTCAAATCACTCACAAACAGGTCATTCATTGTTCACGCCCTCGAAGCTGTGTGTTCATTGTGGGGACAGTTAGGTTCATCGCACCCGCCTAACCGCAGTCCTTTCTGCCTAATTATCCACATGTCCTGCTTTGTAAGCTGAAATGATACATGGAATCTACGCCCAATTCATGTTCATGTCCACCAATACTCGTGACAACTAATTTATGAGTTTAAAACAAAACGTCATTTTATCACAAATTGATATGGAATTAGTTACTTAGAACAGTACATACAACTTTAAATTTTGAAAACATTCGTGATATTGAATAAAAAGTGAATGAAAAAATTGGCTAATAAATGAAATATCCAAAGAGTTTATCATCTTTCTGCATATAGCTTGGCCAACACGAACATTTTTAATCTAAAAGGTTGTTCCAACTTCAACAACCCAACTGTTAAGCTCCTTGGACAGATCAGGAGAGGTGGAGGATGGGCTAATGTTAAAATGCATGGTGGGTGTTGGCATTCTAACAACTCTTTCATAGTTGAAAAGGTGAAGAAAAGAGTGAAAAGATTTTCAGTGTTAACAATAGAATTTAAGTTTATACACTTCTAAGTAAAATTCAATAAGTACAAAAATGTGTGTCATGTTCTTATATATATGTGATGTTAAACTGACCAAAATTAAAATGTGTAATATATCGTTTTGTGGAGCCCTGAAGAAGGTACAATAAAGTTCCGAAAAAATGATGTTTGTAGATCGACCTGCAGATAATCAATGTAGAGTTCAATATCTTCTTTAAGGTCTTTACTAGGTGAAAGAAGGACAAAAGTGTTGGAATCACCAAGCTTTCGGCAACATTATGTTGCCATCANTTTAGTTACCTACCTACTTATTAAAAATTTTTTTCTTCTCGAGATCTACTCAAAAAGCACTCGCGATCGACTGGTCGATCGCGATCGACCGTTTGAGCACCCCTGGTTTAGGTTATGAAGCACATGGCCAGCATTCGGTTATATATGGTGAACAAGCCATCTATGTAAAGTAAATTAATGAGTAATTATGACATTAATGATTGACAAAAATAATAACTTAATATATATTCCGATGAGAATTTTTTTTCTTTTCTTTCTTGGGAAAGTATGCACTGATGTTTTTGATTTTTTGATTGTTAAAATGTATATTAATTATGTATATTTTCTTAATAAATAGGCCCTGATGATGGCAACATAATGTTGCCGAAAGCTTGGTGATTCCAACACTTTTGTCCTTCTTTCACCTAGTAAAGACCTTAAAGAAGATATTGAACTCTACATTAAAGTTCCGAAAGCTAAGCGAAGATTTAAAATTAAAAATATTTTCTTTGACCACATCCGTGTTAACAATCCTTTTAAAAAGAGAGTTCCTACTCACAATAAGTTGTTTTCCAACGACCCGGATTTCGAGCTTTTAGCTCATCATCAGGTTGAAGGAGTTCTACAACCTGATGAGCTAAACTCGAAATCCGCATCGTTGGAAAACAGCTTATTGTGAGTAGGAACTGTCTTTTTAAAAGGATTGAACCCCGCACTCACTCCTCCATTCACTATTTCAGTCCCTGATAACAACCAAGAGAAAATTATTTGTAAGTTGGGTCGATAAATCTACAAAACAAGAATTTCATGTTCACCTGGTCTCAACTGTTTTATTTTTAAACCGAATTTCGAGTCATTTGCTCGATTTCTTTTCAGTTCGGCATTGATGGTTTGCCTATTCGGTAAAAATGTTAATTCAATAAAACTAATTGTTTGAACGTTGCGGAACGTCCAATAATCCGTTGGGTGTCGTGGACGAGGGAACGAACCCCTTTGCTACAGATTTTTCCAAGTAATCTCAAACGAAATTCTACGATCTATGCCGGGATTTGAACAACGGACCGCGGTCATCGGTAGAAAAGATAAGTCGATGTACCGAACCACAAACTACCATATGGTCGCCAATAGTTTTATCATATGCACATTCAATTTTGGCAAATGATCAGGAGGACGATCGTTGACTGACATGATTGGTGTCGATCGTAATAAATTTTAAAATCAATTTAATAATTTTTTTAACTCACATTATGGTCCATTTTTCCAACTTAATAATTTGGTCGTTACTGATAATCCTGTTATGCCCTCACTTGTTTGGTCTGTGAGACGCGTTTGATGATGATGACGGTGAATATGGATACTAGGCAGTCGGAGTTTTTCGTTCCTGATCACTGCAGTCTTTTCTAGCTTATTGTACTTTCCTAGTTTCTTTCACCGGACTCGAATAGATCCCTCTCTTAAGGAGTATTTCTTACAATTTCTTTTGATTGGTTTTCTTTGTATTCCCGGTTATGCCTCCATTAGGCAGTTGATTCTCGTTCGACGATGATATGGGTTGCTGTTTCTTCCTCCTCATCGCATAAGTTACAACGGTGTCATCAGTGAATATACCTATGATAACAGCTTTCTCAGATGACCGGTATATAGTCTTATCTTTTCTCTGAATTTAGCCCTCTATATGGGTGAGTTTGCCAAATTGTTTTAACATTAGTTTACTTTGTTGGCAAATCTAGAGTTTATCAACTTATCTTTTTGGATCCATTCTGTGATGGACACTTCTGGGTTTGTTTTTGTTAGACCATGAATAAGTTTACGGACTAAATATGTTCTTGCAGATCCTCCTCTGTCCAGTGCGACTGCCTTTTACCCGAAATTCCGCGTCCAGGTACCCACGATATCATCAGGTTGTTCTGTTTCTCTATTTGCTGAAGATTTTGGATGTATTGATAGACTAATTTTGTTGTGAGGCTGACTTAGCTGCTTGGATTTCAGATCTAAAGGTGATTTTGTGGCGGTGTAATCTCTTTGAAGATTTTCTAAGGCATTGATGGCAATGTATTTCAGCATAAAAAACCAGGGGGTCATAATGAGTTTAATTGCTCATGTTTTAAGCTTGTGCATAAAACCCAGAATCGGTTACTTAATTTGTTTTGGAGCCAACTGTATAGTATAACATTGAATTTTCTGATTAACTCCTGAATTTGTCTTCTACTTTGTAGTCTGTTAAAAACAGGTATCAGTGGGAATTGATTTTAGAAAACTGTAATATTTTTAAAAACTTTCAATGAATTAAGATTTTTTTAGTTGAGATAAAAAAGTCAGTGTCACGGGCGGGATTCGAACCGACGACCTTCGGCTAGATACGCCGCTACTCTACCACTTGAGCTATCGTGACCTCGATCCACTCGGACACAACTTCCCATCTCAACCCCACCTTTTGAATTTTTCCTCCTTTTTGCCATTTTTCAAATGTCGTGTAATTTATTTGATTCTCGGCGACAAATGAAATGGCCACGGAGAGCTTTAGTGAAGATATACTTCATTTTATCTGATTAAATTCACTAGTTTTCGTGGTCCGCTTGGCAAATAGAAGGGAAAATTCAAAAGGTGGGGTTGAGATGGGAAGTTGTGTCCGAGTGGATCAAAGTCACTGTAGCTGAAGTAGTAGAGCAGCGGCGTATCTAGCCGAAGGTCCTGGGTTCGAATCCCGCTCATGACACTGACTTTTTTATCTCAACTAAAAAAAACCTTAATTGAAAGATATTAATTGGTCAAGCGGACCACGAAAACTAGTGAATTTGTAAAAACGTTTTAATATAACAAAATGAGCCTTTCGTGTTGCACAGCATTAGTGAATGAAGCAGCGATTTATGTTGTGTTAAGATGCATTAAAAAGTTATGGAAGACTGCCCCTAATAGTAACCTTAAGAGAATAACTTTCATATCTGTTGTGTTTTTGTTTTGCCCCTTGTAAAGGTAATAAAGTTCTTTCGGTTTCTAAATTGAACTTGAATTTGCGAGAAGTGCTCACGATACGTGGAACGACCTGAGTAAGACATCATCCGTCCTCGGAAAGCACAGACAAAGATTTATCAGCTATGATAAGATATTCATGTATTCATAGGAAAGGCGGTTCTGGAGCGACCCCTTTATTGAAATTGGGGTAAGACAACCCCTCCCGCTACCAACAGAACGGCCCAAAAGTCTGCGGAGGCTGAGCATCATCATTCTCCTTGACAACGCTCTCCTCCGAGATCTTCTAAGATATTGAAAACTGCTTAGCATAAATAAATAAATTTTGTATTATGAATAACTTCATTTTTTATGCTCCGTGTCCTAGCTGTAAAACACTGTTGCTAAGGTGTCCCGGGGGCGGAAAATGGGAGAGATCGGTTCATCCTAGAATTTATATTCTATATTGGACAGGAGACTTGCAAAAATATGTAAAAGTTTCATTTATTTGTTTTATATAAAGGCTGTGCTGAAATGTAAATTAGCATTATTTCAGTCTGTTGACGTGACATTTGATTATCCAGTATATGACGACTGATATTATGCCAAGTATAATATATATCTGAGTTCCAGGAAACTATATTTTAAGTTCTTTCAGTTTATGGTTATATGTATATTAAATTTGCATGAATAACAAATGATTTAACATTTTAAACACCCTTCCACCCCAGGGGGCGTTGCAATAAGTAATATATCGAATATAATTGCACGACAAAGTAAAATTTTATGATTGCTTTCAATTTTCTGAGTATTGAGGCTAAATGTTATTGTAAAATGTAAAATTTAAATTTTGCGATATCGATAAGATCACCTTGACAAATTCTAAAAAATCTTATAATTCAAATAAAGTGAGCAAAATTATTCTTTAAATGACGATTCTGTAATATTTTTTCTAAATTTTGTATTAGGGAAGTTAGCAATTTTGTCTCAACCAACAGTCAACCTTGTTTAGAAGCTCCAAAGGTTTTATATTTTATACAAACACCTTTCATTTAAACACTAAGGAAAGACAATCCAGGTTGACTGATAAAAATATCTAAAAGCTGTCCATGTTTTATAGCAGCTTGTTCGTAATTGACGATAAATCCGCATATTTGGGTTGCCAGTCGGTAGACAAGTCTTTTTGTAATTAAACTTTCTAAGTACCTTTGAAGTTGTCTGTTGAACAAAGGAGATCGATTTGGTTACCAAAAGGACTGAAGGGAGGAACTTCAGGAGTGGAAAATGCCCGCGAAGGAGTTCATGCCCTCGTCTTAAGGGAGATTTATGAAGACAAGTTAATCGTGGGCATAAAAATTACGGCTCTCGTGTGCGGTGTATTTGCACGCGGAACAGAAAGCTACGAGTTATTGTCACTGGGAAAATGTCACGAATATACGACGAATAGTTTGTAAATCAAGTTTAGACGGCTTTAAAATTCTCTTTGCCGTGTTCGAATCATCATCAGTAATTGTAGAATTTTTCAACTCGGAACAGATGGTTCGAATTTAAAAAAATAAATAAATGAATGACTAAAAAGAAAATAAATTTTAAAAAACACGAGAGAATGCTTAAAAAGAAACTACAACCTTAGGTCGGGCAGAATAATTTTATAAAGTGGCGTAATTTTTCTGAAGGACGAGTCAAAAAGGACTTCAGACGGCTGGCATCGGGTAAAATGTCGTCGCTGTTCCTTCTTGTACGAAATGAATTTAGTAGTCTTTAAGTGAAGTTGAAAATGAATATACTGGAACGATATTCCTATTTAGTACAACTGCCATTCATTCGAGCCACGGTTGGCCTCAAGGCAAGACTAAATTTAGAAAATTTACTAAAGAATGGCATGTGTTTACGGAGGATTATGTCTTTTTCCTTCAACGTTTCAGACGGTGTATTGGTAACAATGATTTTTTTGGCGCCAATCTAAAAGCTCTATCTTGCATCTTTAATCTCCAACTTATCACCCCTCCACTTAATTTACCAAATGTAAATCAAATGTAAATATTTTCGTATCCAGTTTATAATTTAAGTCTGTCTTGCCCAAATTTGCTTCAGAGAAATTTCAAACTTTACAAAATTTGTTGAAGGTTAGCAGGATATTCCGGGATTTTAGAACACTTTTGTTGTGCCTGTTCTATTTCTGTCCATCTATTGACAACACTGATTTATTTGACTCCGATATAAACTGTCTATCACTAAACTTACGGAATTTCCCATTCCACATTGGTCTACAAAAGATTAAAGTTGGTTAAAAAAATTATGTGGTTGTCTTATTCTTTTCGAAATTGGTCAGTTTCAATCCGTTGTTATTGTTGGAAAGGTGCAGAGATACAATATTTAAATCTGATTCAGTTTTTGAAAGAAAATGTATTGAAGGTTAGGAGGAAATTCCGGGAATTTAGGACGAGCACATGTTCCTGTTCTGTTTCTGTCCATCTATTGGTAACACTGATTTATTTGGCTCCAATCTAAAATCTCTATCTTGCATCTTTTATCTCCAACAGGTTCTACATCCCACCACTTAATATTTACCAAATGTAAACTTTTTCGCATCCAGTTTATAATTTAAGTATTTCTTGCTCAAATTTGCTTCAGAGGAATTTCAAACTTCACAAAATTTGTTGAAGGTTAGCAGGATATTCCGGGATTTTAGAACACTTATGTTGTGCTTGTTCTATTTCTGTCCATCTATTGACAACACTGATTTATTTGGCTCCGATATAAACTGTCTATCACTAAACTTACGGAATTTCCCATTCCACATTGGTCTACAAAGGATTAAAGTTGGTTAAAAAAATTATGTGGTTGTCTTATTCTTTTCAAAATTGGTCAGTTTCAATCCCTTGTTATTCTCGGAAACACATGAAGTTACAAGATTTAAAACTGTTTTATTTTTTGGAAGAAAATTTGTTGAACGTTAGCTGGAAATTCCGGGAGTTTAGGACGGGCATATGTTGTTCCTGTTCTGTTTCTACCCATGTATTCGCAACATGGTCTATAAAGGATTAAAGTTTGTTAAGAAAATTATGTGGTTGTCTTATTCTTTTCGAAATTATTCAGTTTCAATCCGTTGTTGTTGGAAAGGTGTAGAGATACAATATTTAAATCTGATTTAGTATTCGAAAGAAAATGTATTGAAGGTTAGGAGGAAATTCCGGGAGTTTAGGACGAGCACATGTTCCTGTTCTGTTTCTGTCCAACTGTTGGCAATACTGATTTATTTGGCTCCAATCTAAACTCTCTACCACTAAACTTATGGAATTTCCCATTCCACATTTGTCTATAAAGGATTAAAGTTGGTTAAAAAAATTTTGTGACTGTCTTATTCTTTCGAAATTATTCAGTTTCAATCCGTTGTTGTTGGAAAGGTGTAGAGATACAATATTTAAATCTGATTTAGTTTTCGAAAGAAAATGTATTCAAGGTTAGGAGGAAACACTAAACTTATGGAATTTCCCAATCCACATTGGTCTATAATGGATTAAAGTTGGTTTAAAAAATGATGTGGTTGTCTTATTCAAAAAAGAATTAACTTGGTCAATTTATCACTAAAACGTAAAGTAGATTAATATTTAATAAGTAAAAGAAGTTTCACTTCCTAAAGCTCCCCGTGGCCCCTTCATAAGTCGCTGAGAATCAAATCCTGATTATACAACATTTGATAATGGCAAAAGAGGGAAAATTCGAACGGTTGTAGGTTGAGATGGGAAGTTGGTGTTCGAGTGGATCGAAGTCACGATAGTTCAAGTGGTAGAGCAGCGGCGTATTTAGCCGAACTTCGTGGGTTCGAATCCCGTTCATGGCACTAACTATTTTATCTCAACCAATACCTTACTTAAAGATTAATCTTGTTTCAGGTTTAGTTAAGTTTGAGGGTCAAGATGGATTTCGGTCCGGAAAGAAATAACTTCATCGGTTGACCACTAAAACATAAATGAAAGTTTTTTGTAAGTATATGTTTCATCCCAATAACAGAAACTTGGGATATGTTGGAAAATTAGCCTAATCTTAGGCAAATACTTGAGAATTGGTAACGACAAATGGGTTACAAACGTAACCGAGTTTGCCAATTTTACGTACGAATATTAATTTCTTAAATAACGAACAAGATGGAAAAGAAAAATGCACATTCACCAACCGATTCTGATGGCGAATATATCAGGAAAAAGCGAGGTGGATTAGTGAAATAAAGCAATTTCCTTCACGACAACGGGCTTCATATTCGTCGGTGACGCAGCAAAAACGGTTACAGTCTGCCGCTGGGCCGTGCTATTAGTCGACGAATTTGCCGTACACAAATGCGCTTTGAGATTACCATCTGTTTCCCAACACAACCCTAATTTAAACCTGTGGAAAATTGCCTAAAGGATCTGGGAGGATAATGAAATTGCCTTATGGTCGCTATTATGTATTGATTAATTATTGGCTATTGGTTCTAAAGATAATTGAATAAAGATATTATAAAAACGCCTAAATTAATTTCTGATTAAAATTCAAACTGGTTATAGTTATTTGAGCTTGAGAAGTGTCGACCTGAATGAAAGGCTTTAACGATTAATAAAACCGACGGATCGACTACTGGGGAAAAAAATTCTGTTATTATGACTCAGTATAAATTTATTATATTTAGTGGTCCGAATGACCAAATTACTCCTTTCAATTAATTAATCTGTTTATGTAAGGTCGAAATGAAAAAGTTAGTGTTACGAGTGGGATTCGAACCCACGACCTTCGGCTAAGTAAGTCGCTGCTCTACCACTTGAGCTATCGTGAATTCGACCCGCTCGGACACCAACTCTCCATCTCAACCTACAACCGTTCGAATTTTCCCTCCTTTTTGAAAAATGGCAATTTTTCAAGTGGTAGAGCAGCGGCGTATTTAGTCGAAGATCGTGGGTTCGAATCCCGCTCGAGACACTGACTTTTTTATCTCGACCATTACCTTACATAAAGATTAATTAATTGAAAGATGTTATTGGGTCAATCGGACCTGGAAATCTAATGAATTTAATAAGTAAAATGAAGTATATCTTCACTAAAGCTGTCCGTTACCATTTCATTTTTTTCGTCGAGGATCGAATAGATTACACGACATTTGACAAATGGCAAAAAGGAGGGAAAATTGGTTGGGTGGAGGTGGGAAGTTGTGTCCGAGTGGATCGAAGTCTCGATGGCTCAAGTGGTAGAGCAGCGGCGTATCCAGCCGCAGGTCGTGGGTTCGAATCTCGCACGTGACACTGACTTTTTTTAACTCAACCAAGACCTTACATAAAGATTAATTAATTGAAACATATTATTTGACCACGAATCTAATGAATTGAAATTTAAGTAGAATTGATTTGACAATTAAACAAACCGCCGATTATTAAATTATTATCACGGAAAACAAAATGGGTGAACTATTTAAGTTAAAAGTGTTAATAATTAAGTTCAAAAGGTGTATTTGTTATCTGTTGTAAGCCGGTTGTATTTAATGCTAAATTGGTGGACTGACCCCGGTTCATTTCCTGGTTACGCTACGTTGAAGAAATGCTCCACCTTCACCTGGAACCTGCCCACACTCAGCCTAATGACAAATCATTATCAGCCATTAGTTCCGACTCAGCCGCCTTCCGTTCGCGGGATGAGCCCAATCCGGCGATCCAACACCGGAACAAAGAAAATGTTTTTTATCGGCACAGTAACATTTGATCTCCTTTTACCCGTGGCGAATGGAGTTTTCCGTCTTTTCAGGAAATAAACACTGTAAGACTGTTATATATAAAAAAAATCATCTACCCTCGTCTCGTTTTAGTCTGTAACATTACACGGATGAGTCAGTTTATCTACGAGATGTCGCTCGTCTTACGTCGGCCAGGTCTTTCTTAACCGTCCCACGGTCCTGCACGCTCCACCTTCAACAAATCTACAACTTCATCTCCAAGCGCATGTTTTGAATATTCGGTGTATTTTTTTGTGAGCGGGATGTATTATTCTATAAATATGAATGCAGATTTGAGGACGTGGTTTTATGTATGGTCGCCTTCGCCTACGAGCTTCGGTCACGTACCACATTGAAACGGTCGATTATAACATTACAGGTGTAAACTAGTAATGCTATTCATATTCCACGTCCCTGCCCGGCACAATAAGGATCGACCTGTCTTGGGCCTGAGACTACAAAACATTTCCCCGTATTGTGAAATAGGACAAAACGAGACTTTTGTTCTTGACAACGTTGTGCCAACATCCGGGGATATTTCGTCTTCGTCGGTATGCGGCTTTTCTGAATGTTGCCGTCGTTATGTGAAAGTTTTATAACCGAAAGGCGATTAAAGGATTGGATCGAAGCGTGGATTAATTGTGCGTGAAATGCCAGGGAAAGTGGAAATGGACCACGACCTGCCTTTATTTCGTCCGCACGATGGTTCGCCGCGCATCCAGCGCTCCGGAGCTTTTTTCCATTTTTTTCTCCTACTTATTTTCGCCGGTTTCTCGAGCGGCCGGTCTCGCTCGGGGGAACATGACGCGGATATCTGCTGGGAGTTCGTGAGTCGCAGAGACACCGCCGAACCCGTAAACTGCCCATTCACGATCACATTCCCAGCGGATCTCAAAAGTTCATGTTACGCCGGGCTGTCTGACCCGTCAGCAGTCGCCTTACGGAATACCTTAGGCTTTTGACATTTACCCAAGGCCAGGTTAACTTTTGTTACATTTCTGCAATAAATTACCTATCCACCTGAACATGGTTTGTTGCTGATTTATAACACTCTTTTCTTGTTGTTTCATTCTTTTTTTAAAGAAATTGTATTGTTTTTCCAACATAAGTCTTGCTATAAAAACATTTTAACAATTTTACTTCGTACCATTAAATTTATTGTGACTTATTACGATCATTGCGTCAATCCCTTCACACGAAGCAACTCGTTTCCTTACGAGTGCAAAATGAAAATGAAAAAAATATCTGTGCCACAAACTCAAACAAATCAATCGGAAAAAGACAAAAATCGGGATCTGATCCAAATAAATTATAACAATATCCTTGAAAAAATAAATGTGTTCAGATTTAAAAAAAAAAAAATGATCTATGACATACGCAACTAACTCCTTGCCATTTACAAAAAAAAAAAAAAAAAAAAAAAAGAGCAGGTGCCTTCAAACAAATTGAGAAAGAGTCCTTCCTCGTCCTTTGTTGTCTCAGCTAGCACTGCCGAGCCAGCGGTTGGGGATTAGCTTATCCTTTGAGATAAGCTCCTCGTTTTTTAAAATATTGTTATAGTCTCTAATTATTAGAATGGCAGTACTTACTTTTTTTAAAGTAGTTATACAAACGGAAATCTTTACGAACATTTTCTTTTTTTGTAACTTTAAGTTTTTGTCTGTTAAACCAGTAATGAATATAAAACCAACGTACTTTTGTCGTTTTTCATCACTATCACCATTTTTATGTTATGTTCTTCTATTTTCTGTAATTACAAATTTACCTGTAAGAAATTGCTAGTCAGAACAAAAAAATAGTTGGACCTTTATATGGATATTTAGCAAGGTTTTACTTTACTATAAATTATTGTTTTCATTGTTGAATACATAATTATAATTTTATGTAGGTGCCTGTTTTCATCGTCAAAATCGTCGTAATATACTGGTCATGTGCTCCAAAACCTTAAACCCAAAACGCTTGTAAAATAGTTTTCCATGTTAATAGTTTTCTTCATCCATGGGAAAGTATGTGTATCATTTTATTACATTAATGAATAATTAATTGCATGATACTGTGTATTTATTTGAGTTTGTAATAAAATAGGTACTGATGGTGGCACTATAAGGTGCTGAAAGCTCGGTGAACCCAGCATTTAGTCTTGTTTTCCACCTGTCTAATGACCTCTACGAAGATTGGAACCCTATGTAGATAATCTACAGGTCGATCAACGAGCATCTTCTTTATTCTTTATTAGATTAAGTGTAATTATTTTTATAGGGTACATTTTTTAAATTATTTAATTTTTTATGATAAGATAACAAAAATAGCTAAATGCAAACATACGTTACTTATACAAAGAGGGAAAATTTGAGAGGTGAGGTTGAGATGGGAAGTCCGAGCGGATCGCAGTCACGATAGAGCAGCGGCGTATTTAGCCGAAGGCCGTGGGTTCGAATCCCGCTCGTGACACTTTTTTATCTCGACCAATACTTTTGATAAATATTGATTAATTGAAAAATGTTACTTATAACATGGATTTTTTGTTTAAAATGATGTAAAGATAAAAAGTTCAATATTCGATAACTTGTATCTGGTTTTTTATATATATCAACACGAATTTTTTTTATTATCCATTCTCATTATTAATTAATCTAGAAATGAAATTTTATTATTTACTGACACAAGCGTAAATTTAATTTTTGGGTGGGTATTATTTAGCGCATGAATTGTTTGAATGTAAATTAATGTACCATCCACATACTTTTTTTATTAAACTTATTCTAATTTTGATTTTTTTTAGTACACTGTAGATACGTTCGTTCATAAAAATTTCTGAAATGACAGGACACATTATTTACCTCTCATTGGTAGGCCGAATATTTGTTTATATATAACTTTGATAAAAGCAAAATAAGAATTTACTAAACAAAGGTTGAAAAATCGAGAAACACTTCGTTACTTAGATTAGTGAATGTTTCTAACAGTTGCCATTTTTGTTTAATTATACAACTGGAATATTGGAGAAAAATTGACACTACATCCATCTAATCTGTAAATATTCCTCTTTACATGTCTGAACATTTAAAAAAAAATTTCATTCAAAAGAGTTATTTACGTTGGAATGATGCAAATCAAATCCTTTTGTCAAAAGTTCTAAAACGAGTTTGAAAGTTTCATAGAAAGGTATGTTAACAATACATGTATACATGTATAGAGGAATCCCAGGTGAGAAAAATTCTTTATTTGGATTGTAAATAACGCCTAGATAGTAAGTAGAACCAGTTAGCTAAATAGTGAGGTATGTACATAAAGAATGATCTCTTACTGTTTTGATAAAAAGGAAAGGAAAACGTGGCCCGAAATGCATTGGCAATTAAATATATGTCATAAAATTAATGTTGTTTAGTTAAAAAAATAACCAAATTTTTAGATTTATGCCAATTTAAATTCAAAATTCTAGGTTTTATTGGAATAAATTGTAAAGAAATAAGAAGGATGAAATCTATTGTAGAAGTGGGTAACACGTGGACGTAACTGCCATGGAATAAGTAAAGCCAATGAAACCACCAGTGTACTAAAAGTAGAGAAATGGTACTACACGAGTATTGGTTATGCTCACCACGTCTACAATCCAAACGAAATTACACTTCCATTTAAAAGATATGGCACGATGAGTGAGTACGACGTGCAGGTAAAAACAAAAGAAGGATTTATTAAAAACCGCTAAGGATTATTGGATGATGTGTTTTTGGAAAAGAGAGAAATCGGCTGTCTCTTGGATAAACTTGGACAGAAAATTTCCATAACAAACTTCCACCACCTGTTTTTCCCAGCTGACGCGGTAAAGGGCGTTTCGGGCCGAATTGAGACGTTTCCCATGTCCCGGGGCCACCGACAAAAACGGTTAACGCGAAAAAGAAGGATGAGAGTGGGGCGGGAACCATTTTGCATTATTAATGTGTTTTATTAATGCCTCGGATTAACTCCCGAGGGGATTCTTAATTATACGGAATTTTTCGACTGCTTCACGGCCTTCGCCAGAAGACTCCACCCGTCCACAAAACCGTCGGATCTATTTCACCTAGAAACACATCACATTTTGTGGACATATACTCACAAATTCAAAATCTAAAACGTCCTCAGTAAATTATTGGGATGAAATAGACCTTATTAAATATCACGATTTATAAAAATAATAATAAAATATATTTGCATTTTTTAATCATGCAAAAAATGTAATCGCCTTCATGTTTTAAAGAGAATAAACAAGCCCGAAAGGGGTTCTAAATAAGCCTAAAACATAGATGCAGGGACTTTTGAATTATTGATAGACAAGTTAAATGGTGGAGTGAGCGTGTTGTTCGATCTTTTTAAAAATATACTTCCTTCTCACAGTAAGTTTTTTCAACGATCCTGATTTCGAGCCTACAGTTCATCATCAGGTTAAAGGTGCTCTATAACCTGATGATGAGCTGTAGGTTCCGAAATCCGGCTCATCGAAAACAACTTACTCTGCGTAGGAACTATCTTTTTAAAAAGATTTAAACTACTGTAGTTTCTATATCTTGAGGGATTCATAACCAACATAATGAGCAGGTTTTTTTTTTAACTAATCTAGTCTTTTGTTTGCTACGTCCGCTTTTCTAAATTTTATTTCCTCGTATTCATCGCATGCAAGTTTACGATTGTTGGAGTTATTCTGTCATCTATAAAAATGTACCGGACTCTGTTTATTTTACCCTTTATAGTTTAGTAGATGATGGGGTTTGGTCTGCGAGTTGGCGAACTCATGTTGAACCGGCACACGGGCACTACTGGGTCTGTCTTCAAAACGTTCAGAAGAACAAAACTTCGCAACCAACACCAGGAAAAAACAAAAAACCGACAACGCACAAATAATAACTGACAATGAAAATAACCGCCACCAAGACCGACCAACGAGCACGGAGACCACGCCCCCTAACGCAACGCCCCCAGCGACAAGCGACGGACGCAACACTATATAAACCCCACTCAGACTGAATGACAGACAGTTTTTCACTGAAGATGGCGTAATGCCGAAACGCGTTTGAATAACTCAAACAAAAAACCCGCGAGTGAAGACAGACCCAGTAGTGCCCGTGTGCCGGTTCAACTTTATAGTTTATTTGCAATTCTTATTTTAAATCAAATAACTTTGTCTCGAGTGAATTTATAAAATTTTGTCCTGTTGTTTGCAATGCCGGAACGAAGAGAACACTCGGCTGCTGCTCTATTCAAAACATTACTCTTAATAATGTAGAAATTACAAAGCCGGTTTAGTATCTCTTCTAAGAGAACTAAGAAAACTAGAGAACCATCAACAACACCATCCCCGTTTATCATTTTAGTTTAAGACCACCTGCCCTAGAAAATGAGCATGTTGCTGCTCTTTTTTCCAAATTAAAACTATTCATCCCCACACCCACTATCTCATCTTGAAGACATTCCACTCGGATCGCTTGTTCAAGGTGAGAATTGGCTCTGAATTTTAGAAATCAAGGCAGGCGTTCAACAAGGGACTATCTTAGTACCAATCCTCGACACAGTCTACACCGCTGATACACCCTAAAACCAACATCAAGATTTTCGCGGACGACACCGCAATCTGCTCCTCACGTTGTGACCCTATTCTGAACTGAAGACCTCCTTGACCTACCGACTGGTGGAGCTCAAGCTAAATTAATTAATAAATCAGTCGGCATATGATGTTCATACTTAAAAGAATCCTATCAGTGCACATATAATGTAATATCTCCATCTAACCAAATCAAACCATGGGTTCAACTTGTCGGAATGATCCAAACACTACTCTACAACTTTCACTCCAAGCACTCCTTGCACACCAAATCCAATAGCTCATGCACTCTCTTCAACGTCCCACACAAACAAACCTCGCCGCTTAAAAAAACAGTGGCTTCATTGTCTCCTTACCCTAAACCTCAATCAACAATTTTAAATACTGAGAGTCCAGCAATGGCCGGCTCCTTTCCACCATCACCATCCCCAGGTTCCAGCCAGATCTTCAGATTGATCGCTACCAACAAATTGTTAAATATATAAATCTTTGTGTAGAAAACCATAATAAAAAAGTAAAACAATGGTAGGAGTCGGCTTTCTCGCGTGGTCTTGATTGTCATACGTGTAAATGTTGTTCCTTGATTTTTTTGGTGAATAAAGCTCTGTGCTAATAAATAAATCTATTGAATTTGAAGTACGGTGAATGGAATACAATAAAACTCTCATTTACGCATCAATCAGGCTTGAAATCTAACTTACTCTAGATAAAATACCAAGGTGAGAAAAATGGGAAATTCTCAACGTCGCCGTGTATAATCCTTAACATATAAAAAGGAGCCGGAATGTTGGAGTTACGTTCATATTCCATTTTGAAAATATTTTCCCCGAACCGACCCCGGGCCTAACGATACAAAACGGGAGGAACTAAGAGCCCGATGGCAATACAAAGCAACAATATCCCTTTTATTGCTCACCTTATTTCTTATTATACCGGAGAAAACACGGCCGTATCGGCTCCTAAAAACCTTTTACGGCCTCGCCTACCGCTTTGACCCGGGAGCCTCTTAAAAGTTGGCAACTTTTATGCATTACAGTCTATTTCACTTTTAAATTATTGACTGTAATGATATTTAAACTTGGCCACCTTATGGTAACCATGTGTCAATTGCGATAGTCCAAACTAATGCTCTGCAGTTAAAAAAAAAATAGTCAAAGGTGTCCATATGCAGGTTCAACGTGAATTCACTAAATAGCAGACCAACATGCTTCATAAATCCATTAGATTTCGTGGTCCGATTGACCAAATATTTTTTTCAATTCATTATTCTTTATGTAAGATCTTACAATTAATTAAGGTTTTTAGTTGAGATAAAAACCTTAATAAATTGTAAGATATTAATTGATCAAGCGGACCACGAAAATACTGAATTTAATAAGTTTAAAATGAAGTATACCTTCACTAAAGCTCTCCGTGGCCATTTCATTTGTCTTCGAGAATCAAATAGATTACACGACAGTTCAAAAATAGCAGAAAGGAGGGAAAATTCAAAAAGGGGGGGTTGAGGTGTGAAGTTAGTGTCCGAGCGGATCGAAGTCACGATAGCTCAAGTGGTAGAGTAGCTGCGTATCTAGTCGAAGGTCGTGGGTTCGAATCCCGCTCGTGCCATTGACTTTTTTATCTCAACTAAAAACCTTAATTAATTGTAATTAATTAAGATATTAATTGGTCAAGCGGACCATGAAACTAGTGAATTTATGTAAGACATTGGCTGAGATAAAAAGTCAGTGTCACGAGCGGGATTCGAACCCACGACGTTCGGCTCAATAACGCTGCTCTACCACTTGAGCTATCGTGACTCGATCCACTCTGACACCAACTTGACATCTCAACCCACCTTCCAAATTTTCCCTCCTTTTTGCCATTTTTCAAATTTATTCTTTCTATCCTCCTTCATAAACACGTTGGTTTTGTGATTATTCAGTTATTTATTGTTATTATTATTAGCTACTCTGGGACGTCAATTTCTTCATGTTCTTACTATTTTTAATCCAATTTTCGTTATCAATAAATGAATTAATTATTTTTACTATACCATTTTTTTAATGGTAGATTAGTAAGGTAGGTAGATAGATTAAAAAGTTATCATCTTTAATTTTCTTAGGTACAAGCCTTCTAAAAATGGCCTAATGTAATAATCAATAGAAATAATCCACAATGGAATAAAGAAGAAGGACAAATATACTAAAAAATTAGGATTTGTTAAGTGTATGTAACATTATAATAAATTAATCTTTTTGTAAGGAATTGATTGAAATGAAAAAGTTAGTGTCACAAGTGGGATTCAAACCCACGACCTTCGGCTAAATAGCCGCTGCTCTACCACTTGAACTATCGTGATCGTAGCGCAAAATTCGGTCAATTAGACGACGAAATATAAAGGATTATAATAAATTTGAAATTTTTAAAATTCGTAACAAAAAAAATCGTACATATTTAAAATTAATTTTTTAATTTTTGGTGCTAAACTATCTTCAAAATTACAATGAACCGATTCAAATTTGCTTTTAATTATTGCAACCGGTAAAATATATAATTAATAAAACAAATGAAATGTGACAACTATAGAAAATGGAAAACTCCCAAGAGATAGCAGTAAAATTTTGTTTTAAACACTGGTTGGACAAGAATTTTAGTATGATAATTTTGTAATATTAAGAAGTACATAAAAAGCGAATAATTGTTGATACCTTAAAATAGAGGCCGCACTGTTTCACAACAATTTTATGGTTGATTAAAAAGTTTTTGCTGCTGTATTATTAAAATGTTTACATTCATATCCATTACCATAAAAAATAAAAAGTAAAAACTTTGTTTTTTAACATTTCTGGGAAAATAAAGGAAATATTTTGTCCGGTCGTAACCGATTTTATGTATAAAACTAATTGAGATTCGTACAAAATTACCTTGAAGTGAGGGTTGCTGATTCGAATATTCTGCCGACTATGGTTAGAACTTTGAGGGAGAAGGTGCAACTATGAAAACATCATTATTACAGGGGTCATTAGTAGTTTTCCGTTTGTTTAGAAAGGGTTGTTAGGCCGATGGGGGTTGTGTTCAGCAGAAGCCAACCGAATTAGCATAGAGACGAACTCGAGGGAGCTCATTACCCGGATAATGCTGCCATCTCTGCATAGACGAGCTCGTTTGTTATTCCTCCTAGATTTACATCTGGAATTAATAACGGTCCCAATTCCGAGCTTCCGACAGCGGGCATCCGTCATAAAACGTAGAAAGACGTCTGCCATGCCGTCATCGAACAAATGAACGTTGATTAAATTAACACCTACGTGGTACAAACGAGGACGAGCGGAGCAAGTGCATTTTGCACACAAGATTTCTGTAGAAATGATAACGGTGGCGTGAGTATGGTGTTCAATTTTTTTAAAAATGTGTGGTGATTAGTGACCGTTAGTCGATGATTATTCAGAAATCTTGAGATGCGGTCAGATGTGAAGGTTTCAGAAAAACATTTTCTTTGTCGTGCCAATGTTTCGATTTTTATTGAGATCATCTTCAGGGCTCAAAGTGTTTGCCACACGACACGCAAGAATGGCACAATTACACAGCCCTGAAGATGATCTCAATAAAGATCGAAACGTTGGCGTGATAATGAAATTTTTTTTCTGAAACCTACATCAAACCAAACCGCATCTCACGATTTCTGAATAATCTTTTTAAAAAAGTTGGATGATAGTCAGTTGTTGTTTTTAATGATCCGGATTTCAAGCTTAAAGCTCATCATTTGACGCACTTGCAACCGCGCCTCTCGACATGAATTCTGAGAGTACACTTGGTTGTAAACCTGATGATGAGCTTTAAGCTTGAAATCTGGATCGTGAAAAGACAAAATGTGAGTAAGATCCAACTTTTTAAAAAAGATTCAAGAATTTTGTTTCGCCCGCTTGGCGACACGCTTGGTTTATTAAATATTATATATGGCAGTCACACAAGAAATGTCAGTTTTTCAACAGGAAAAAAGTGAAAAAAAAAACTTCAAATTTACTTTCCTACTAATGATTATTCGGTCAATTTCTTTGAAATACAACATTGAATTGATTTTTCTTTTGATTTCTTGTTGAAAGTACCCGTCGTCATTAGATCCAATTTGGTCATTTTTTTATAATAAGAAGTCGGGTAGATAGTTTCTCACATCGGAAGTAAAACATAATAGATGAAACACAACTACAAACCACTATAAACTCACCATGAATTTTTTTTTGCAGATTCTGTTTTAGCATGTAACCGATAATTGATAGCACAAATTTTATGCGTCCAATTTGTTAATGTACAACCAGTGAAACAAACATTTTTGGTGTTTCAGCAGATGTTCATTTAGGTAAAGAACAGAGTTACATATTGAAATATTTCCAATTTTAACTGAACCAACGTTCGTTCTACGTTCGAGAAAATGTCCCGCAAGTTCTCTGACGTATTTACGGGAATTTACACAGCTTTCTTAAGAAGTTCATCATCGATTGATGTCGTGACTTCCGCATTGTTGGTTGTTTTAAGTCGTACCTCCTGCAGGAAACTTTCTAACGACTCTAAAAACCGATTAATAGTAGTTTAAACTATAAACTCTACATGGAAAGAAAACCAAGATTGTTACTATATAGAGTATCCATTGTTTACATTTAACAAATATATTTAGGAAGTGGAGAAGTGAATTTATACAATGCAATTTTTTATACAATACAATTTTTTAAATGTAAACAATGTTTGTAAATCCCAGGCCCTGAAGATGATCTCAATAAAGATCGAAACGTTGGCACGATAAAGAAAATGTTTTTCTGAAACCTACATCACACCAGACCGCATCTCTCGATATCTGAATAATTATCGATTAACGGTCACTAATCTCTAGACACTTCTTTAAAGTGGTATAGTAAGAAATAAGTTCGTACAATATTTTTACTAAAACATCTACTCATACATTTATTTCTTCGTAACTCTTTCATTGAAATCGTAATGCCTCTTTGGTTTTATAAAGATTTGCAAATTTTCTCACTGAACATTTTTCCATTTGACGTTTTAGGGCGGTGAATAGTAACAGATGATATTAAAATATGCAATATTCAAGATTGGGTGGCAGCTTCTGTGACTGATGTCGAGTAACATCCCCAGCTGCAAAACTTCACAATATGAATGCATTTATTCCTCCCTTACTTGATCCTAACGTGATGTTATTTTTTATTCGTTTTGCCAAATTGTTATGCACTTTTATTTTAAGTATTTTGTAAAGAACTTTTTATTTATATTTTTTTTACGAGGGTTCGCAACAGCAGAGGTCATATAAACCCTCAGGGTGCCGGTGTTTTTGAAAAAAAGCTGATTTGTAAGTATGTCGGGTTCGAATGCAGGGATTCGAACCCGGAACCTTTACCTTACAGTGATGAGCGCCGTGTCAAAGACTAAACCTTGCGGCCACCGACGCTCCTACTAAAGAACCTATTGTAATTCCAAACTATGCACTCGTCGCTTTCTGCAAAATGGGAAAACTTTTTAGGCAATGGTCAACATATCTCAAATATTAACCAGTTATAATAGTTCTTATATCGATAAAATTGTTATTAGACTTTAATAAGGTCAATAATGTGATGATGCCAATTAGAAAGAAAAGAAAACACTCATATCCTTAGTCAAGCTTTCGAAGAATATACGAGGAGCTGAAAGCCAGAGGACACCTCACAAAAATGCTTTACAAATATAGATGGAAGTTTCACGCGAAATGAAGGTGAACCATTAGTACTATTCACGATCTTTGTGTTAAACCTGTTAAGTCTGTTAGGTCCTGTTAGATCAAGAAAAATGATGACGTAGACTCGTAACAATCGACTTGTTAACATTGCTCTATCTAACAGGCCAGGGCCAATGTTAGATGCTAGGTCGAAAATGTAGTCACATTGCTATCCGTTAGGGCATAGGTAACCAACATGGCAGCCATTAATTTAACAGCTGTTTTTTGTTATTTTTATTCTTAAATACGCATTAATTAAATCAGACCAATATATTTCTTTTGTTAATTTCTAACCTGACCTTATCCTCTCGTTCGTAGTAGACATATCCCCCATCCTATAAAGCTATAAGCTGTTAGACGTTAGGATAGACTTCTGGCATCTTACAATTTAGCCCAAAACAAAGAACAGCAAGCATTCAAGGACTGTTATAGCTTAATTTTTAGTTCTACCTATCGCCATGCACAGCATTGCGAAAAAATTAACTTTTAACATGCTAAAAAAAGAAGGAGGCATTACTGGAGATTTCTCTATTCGAGTTAACACGTGTTAACATGTTACCGACATCGTGAATACCACTACTATCTCTACTGACTTGAAGCCCAGGAGCAGAAATAATCTACGAAGAAGCCTTGAAAAGATCAAGCAGAAGGGTTAGGATGGAGCGAGAGGTTGTGGAACTTTTTAAATCGGGAACGGATCTATTCGTTGACAAAACAAATGTTGAGGTCATTGTGGATAGTGAGGTTTGTGATATAGCAAGGAGCTTTGACGATTTGTTTTGCGATTTTGACCGAAGCGTTTACCGCTTGTTTTTGTTTGTTTTTCACTTCGTTGATCAATTTCTCCATGTCTATTTTTTGCATCTTAAAAGTGAATTAGAAGACTGACAAACAAACAACCCTTCAAGAAAGTGGGGTACGAACAGCTCAAATAAACGCCACGTGTGTCAGGGCTGATGCAATACTTGGGTACCACTCACCGCCTAGCGTTTTCAAAACCGACGCGTTGGGTCGTCTCCGCCAGCTACCGACTCGGTTTGAAAACCGACAGGCGGGTACGACCGCTACGTCAGGTTATGTGCAACAACAATGAACGACGCACCGCCTCGATTTTTCCCGCGATAAACGCTTCGGTCAAAACCGCTCCGTGTGTCATCGCCCTAAGGACTTTGCATTGGAAGGTGTGGATGCGCTGTAAGTTGGATGACATGACAGAGCCCGTTCCATTCCGTTTGTCCAAAGTGATCGCAGTAATCTTGTACAAGGTTAATTTTGAGGTTAGTTGTGATAGTCAGGGCAGATTTTGGTCCTAGAAGTCTTCGTAGTTGTCACAGTCTTCGTTCATTTTGTTCTTTCTTTAGTCTTGTGTGTGGATTCTACGTCAATCTACTGTCTAAGTCCTACGTATTTGACTTGAATGTAAGTTGGTATCCCTTTGTTTCCATTTATATATATTACACAGGGCGGGCGACCAGGACCCGAGGGGTTAAAAGCCTGAGTAGGCCCGTACCCCATCCCTAGAAGGTCCGGGACCTGGTCGGCTCACGAGTCCTGTATAAACCTATTGGACCTATTCACAAACCCCAGGATTGTGGACCATTTTATCCTGGGGAGTGTTTTGGTTATGTCCTCTCCTTCGAAAGTATTAAATCTTTCCCTAGCATACCTATCGCATTCTGCGAGGTAGTGTCGGGCCGTTTCTTCTTTTGTTTCGCAGAAGCGGCAGAAGGGGTCTGGTAGAGTACCCATTATGAAGAGGTGTCTTCTCAAGGGGCAATGGCCCGTTAGGATACCTATCAGCCTCCTTATTCCCCTCCTAGAGTTAGAGAATAGCCATTTCGATTCTTTAGGTTTGATTTCCTTCAGAAACTCCTTCGATTGTCTGCATCCTGGGGACATATTCCATTCCTTTAGGAATTGTTTCATGCCCCAGCTACCTATACTCTCTTTTGCTGTGCTTAAAGAGTGGGGTAATACCGGTTGTGGTCCGACGAACTCAGTATTTGAACCTTCCTTGGCCAGGCTGTCCGCCTCCTCATTGCCATAGTGCCCCTTATGAGCAGGTATCCATACGAGGGTTACCCTATTCTCATACCTGGTGATAGTCCTATTAATGAGTTCAACGGTTTCCTCTACCAGTCTAGATGTTGATAGTTCTTTTTGTAATGATTTTAGACTGGCCTGACTGTCGGAAAAAATTTTAATATCTTTTCCCTTAATCTTGTTATCCATCAGTGTTCTACAGCAGACATTAATGGAAGACATTTGTTTCCATTTAGTAAAGAAATAAAATAATGAAGAATTCTTAAGGATGATGTATCCTAAAAAGGACTTTTACCGAATACTGAGAAGAAATAGCTTAATTCTTAAATACAAATTTTATTACTCATTGAGTCCTGACGGGCTGAATATCGTGCGCAACGGTTCTGATATTTCCCTCGAAGGAAAAAACTACAAGTTGCCGTTTCCTGCCGGAAGGAAAAGTGCAGACGGGCGGCATGACTATGAGTTAAGCCCGATGTAGGGCATCGTAAACCGAGCAGAATGGCACCCCCAGGACTTACGCGCAATGGTTATCATCTTAAATCACACTTCCAGGAGCGGTTCTCACACAAATGCCGGCCTATTTTACGCTCGCACGGTTCCTCGCCACAAAATTTAACGAGATAGTCCCACCGGAGAAAATAACCAACCCGAGTTTGCTTTTCCGGAAAACTCATGTTCCGGATGTGCTGAAATCGTCATTCGGTTATTGCCACCGATGAAAGGAATCATATCTTTTCTTCCATCGATCTTTTCCAGTCTTTTATTCACGTACGCAAGGTAATAAAAAAATCGCAATGACATTTAAAAAGATAACGTTGTATTAAGATTTTTTTGCAGCCAATTTCTAAACTTATGATATGCACGCTATAGAACTTCACACGATAATGTGATAATGAAAAACTTACAATACAATGAAAACGACTTGCTTCTCCATGTTCAGCAAGCAGCCCGCATCTAACGACATGAGTGCTTTGACCATGGAAACAATTAAAAACGAACGAACACTTGGGATAGGTGAGTAACGACTTCCTCAAACTCAATATGCAGGTCCATTGAAAATTACTTCAGGGGAATGAAGCATCTGCTCTGTATTCTAGCTGTATGGATTTGACTCATATATTTAGATGATTCTTACATATTTTTTATTGTTTATTTTTTAACAGTAATTACACCGGGTAAGGATATTAAAGTTTATCGTTTTCTAGCCTTTGTTAATTAAACCCAATTGCATTCACCATAAATTCCGCGGAGAGAAGAAAAGCAACAAAGTCTTAGTCAATGGCCAAAGAAATAACGATAATATTTAAACTAGAGTTAAATGGATTATTATTATTTTTTATTAATTATTTGGAGGTCGTGAGATGCGGTCTGGTGTGACGTAGGTTTTAGAAAAACATTTTCTTTATCGTGCCCGCGTTATGTTCTTTATTGAGATCATCTTCAGTGCCTGGGATTTATAAACATTGCTTAAATTTTACAAATACATGTAGGATGTTAAAAAAATGAATATGTATACAATGCTAGAAAATTTTAGATTAAAAAAATAAATTTATACAATGCTAGAAAATTTTAGAAAATTAAAATAAATTAAAAAATGAAATTTTCTAGCATTGTAAAAATTAATTTTTTATATCTAAAATTTTCTAGCATTGTATAAATTCATTTTTTTAACTTAAAAATTTCTTATCTAAACAAGACCTAAACCGAAATCCAAATCGACATCAATTCTGCGGTACATATGCGTGATCCGCAAAATACGCTGTTTTAACCCAAACATACTCACTCTATCACTCATTCTTAAAAAGTTCCCCCTTTTTTACATACCTTTCACTATGTATGTCACAAATCAAATCCTACACCAACAGCTCTCTACAGGGTGGAAACGATTTAGCGGGGAGTAGGGAAAAAAATATAAGGGATTCCACGTGGGGCCTAAACGGATCAGACCGATTTTCAACCGAAAAGAGAAAGCGACTTGAACTACAAGAAGGGCGATTTTGGACCTATAAGGGATTCAGATTTTATCTTCTACAAGAAGGGACTGAATTTGGGCCTCAAAAAAGGAGTTGACTGAACTTGATCCTCAAAAAGGAACTGATACCGTTTTTAAAAGGCACTGTGGTCGTCTGTATTTTTTAAAATAGAATTTGTTACATGATAGTTGAGAATTTCAATCTAGAGAATCCCTTAAACAAAAGTTAACAAATTTAATTTGAATTCGTAATATGAAAGTAAAGAATTTTAATTTTAATTTGTGTTGTGTGCTAGAAAAATTGAAATTGCTTTATAAAATTAAAATTTTTAATTTGCATATAATATAAAGTTTTTACTGAGATTTGGAAGGCTCACAATTTTTAAATTTAAAGGTTTTTTCTATTTTTTGTTATTAAAAAATGAAAGCTTTACAAATATAATTATAAATAAATTTCTTTTAATCTTATTTGGTTAAATACTCAATTAATTATACACAATTTTTTTCGAAATGAAAAATTTGTGCCACAGGCGGGATTCGAACCCAAGACTTTCGGCTCAATACGCCGCTGCTCTACCACTTGAGCTATCGTGACTTCGATCCACTCGGACACCATCTTCCCATCTCGAATTTTTCCCTCTTTTTGCCATTTTTTATAATGGGCTTCTGAGATATATTTAACAAATCGAAAACCAACTCGAAACAGATTCCAAAGATTTCATATAATTCAAATGATCTCACAAAGATTTAATTGGAGATAAAATTAAATATAATTCATATCACAATTAATTAAAGTTTTCAGTTGAGATAAAAAAGTCAATAGCACGAGAGGGATTCGAACCCACGGTCTTCGGCTAGATACGCCCCTGCTCTACCACTTGAGCTATCGTGACCTCGATCCAGTCGGACACTAACTTCCCAACTCAACCCAACCTAGTGATAGCTCAAGTGGTAGAGCACCGGCGTATTTAGCCGAAGGTCGTGGGTTCGAATCCCGCTCGTGACACTGACTTTATTTCTCTACCAATACCTTACATAAAGATTAATTGATTGAACATTTTATGTTGTATAATATAAATTGGTACTAGCACTAAACAATCGAGCGCCACTCTTACAATCAATATTGAAAAGTCGAAGAAACCTCACAAGTATAAATTATCTCGAAAAAAAATTGTCTATTGTGAAATGCGGCGGTATCGAAAGTTGCAGCTTAATCGCCGACAATTGTCTTGGTCCGTTTGTTCTTGCTGGTCTTGCCTCTCCGCACATACCGAAATACATTTGACAGACGCGAAAAGGGAAAACAGTAGGATAGGATAAACGGGGACGTTCAGACTATCCTATGTTAACAACAACGAAATCCCGAAGCACGAGATAGCCAACGCCAGTCACGACGATAATTAACCATCCGAATATACACAAATATCATTAAACGGGGTTAAAATTAAAATAGGGGCCGGAAAAGGCTTTGTTGTGAGAGGGTATCAAGGGTACGGGGCATAAAAAGAAGGCAGGCGGCATAATTGAAAAGTCGAAATACAAATAGAGGAACGGTTTTAATAAATGTGAAACCCTCGAGGCCCTCGGAGTCGGTCATTCCCAAGGCGAAGGAGGCGGAGGGAAAAAAAAACCGAATTTATAGACAATCTATAGGCTGGCATGGGATTTTTCGGACGAGCTTCTAAACGAATGTAAACATTAATAACCCACCGCGTCATCGTCTCGTATCAGTACGACTAATTCATAAATATTTATAATCCAATCCGGTAAAAAATATTTTATAATATTCACTAGTTTTCGTGGTCCGCTGACCAATTAATATCTTTCAATTAATTACGGTTTTCAGTTGAGATAAAAAAGTCAGTGTCGCGAGCGGGATTCGAACCCACAACCTTCGGCTAAATACGCCTCTGCTGCTCTACCACTTGAGCTATCGTGACCTCGAACGAATCGGACACTAACTTCTCATTTCAACCCCACCTTTTAAATTTTCCGTCCTTTTTGCCATTTTTCAATGTCGTTCAAATGTCGTATATTCTATTTGATTCTAGGCGACAAAGAAATAGCCACGGAGAGATTTAGTGAAGGTATACTTCATTTTAACTTATTAAATACAGTAGTTTTCGTGGTCCGCTTGGCCAATTAATATCTTTCAATTAATTAAGGTTTTTAGTTGAGATAAAAGTGGTAGAGCAGCGGCGTATCTAGCCGAAGATCGTGGGTTCGAATCCCGCTCGTGACACTGACTTTTCGTTCATCTCAACTAAAAACCTTAATTAATTTATATATGTTTATATATATCGGTATAATTTATATATATTTTTGTTTTTCTTCTCTTATTAGCACAAATTAATTATCATTCGCGTCCTCTTGTTTGTTTTTAATTCTGAATTTATCGGTCCGAGGAGTCGTTTGAAGGACTGTAAAGAATTGGGGACGGAACATCGGGCGTTCACGAGGAATGCGTAAAATCGCCGAGTTTCCCGTTTAGCCAGATGCAATTATCAGAAACGGGATAAATCACGGGGTGATTGCATGAATAATTGAACAGTACGCGTATGAAAAAAAAGGATGGTAAAACAGTGTTAACGCCTAGTGACAGTCATTTTTGACAACGTTCTCATTAAATAAATACGCTTTCAACACTGCGAGATTTTCGACGCGCCTGGCGATTCGACAAACTCGTTTATTCAGTTTTTCTAACACGAAAAGAGTTAATACGGCGGTTTGGGATGATACGATCCACATATTTTAGTTCCGTTATACAATTGGTAGTGCGGTAAAAAACAAAAACAAAAAAAAAACCGTAAGGGCAATTTATGAAATTTGTAGCCCGAGGGTTAGGGATCATTCTAGAATGGGCCGTTTTCAAAACAGGACTGCTTTCCCCATCCCACATGGTCGTGTTGTACCAAGTGGCCCATTCGGAAACATATCATCCAGTAAAACAGTGGGGTCCCATTCGGGAAAGAAGAGTGTGCAAAGGGGGCAGTAAAATAAGGCACCACGCTGCGCGAGACTCCGACCGCATAATTAACAATAGGATAGTTAAATATTATGATCTGACCAACGGACTAACAAAAGTACAATTTTATAAAAGAGCTTCAAAAATGTTCTACTTGAATAAACATTTTGACAGGGACGAAACCAAGGAGGAATTTCACAAATTCAAGCAATTTTACAAATTGTAAGTTATTCGATTATTTTGCAATATTATTAACGTAATTTAGTGTTAAGAAAAATGTTCTGTTTATCGAGAAAGATTAACAAATTCTCATAAATCAAAATCCTGTACTGTAATTGATTTATGATAGGAATTATATTTAATTTTATCTCCAATTAAATCTTTGTAAGATCATTTGAATTATATTAAATTGATATAGTAACGGAACCAAGGAGTATTTTTTCAAATTCAAGCAATTTTACAAATTGTAAGTTATTCCAGTATTTTACAATATAGTTAAAATAATTTAGTGTTAAGAAAAAAGTACTGTTTACTCGAGAATGTATATTCTCATAAATCAATACCGTGTATTGTCACGGATTTATGATATGAATTATTTCCACTAATTTCGTGGTCCGCTTGACCAATTAATATCTTACAATTTATTAAAGTTTTTTAGTTGAGATAAAAAAGTCAATGGCACGAGCGGGATTCGAACCCACGATCTTAGGATCCACTCGGACACTAACTTCCCATCTCAGCCCACCTTTTTAATTTTCCCTCCTTTTTGCCATTTTTCAAATGTCGTGTAATCGGAGTGGATTCTCGACGACAAATGAAATGGCCACGGAGAGCTTTAGTGAAGTACACTTCATTTTAAATCATTAAATTCACTAATTTCGTGGTCCGCTTGACCAATTAATGTATTACAATTAATTAAAGTTTTTAGTTGAGATAAAAAAATATTGAAAAATGGCAAACAGGAGGGAAAATTCAAAAGGTGGGGTTGAGATGGGAAGTTAGTGTCCGAGTGGATCGAGGTCACGATAGCTCAAGTGGTAGAGCAGGGGCGTATCTAGCCGAAGACCGTGGGNTCCTTTACTCCGAAATGCTTCAAACTATCGTAATAAACCCTTGATTCGTCTTTTCCTAGGAACTGACTCAAATGAAGGAGATCTTTCAATTTTGCAGCTTTTACCGGAAGTCGTGTCGGGTACAAATTTCGTAGTGGTGGCGGATTCATGGTGTTGGTAGCTTCTTTTTTTCCCTTTCTTATTGCCTTTCCTTTTACAATGTTCGTGAGTCTGAACGAGCCAAAATAAGAAACTTTTGAATAAAAAATGTTAGGGTTTGATGTATCCATTTTTAAAACACGAATCGGTCTCGTGGGAATCGAGCATTTGGGTTTGTAAAAATTGGAAAGATGTTCTGTCCAATTTTCAAACTGCATGTCTTTTCCACAGTGAACTACTTTAAATGGGCTAGGCTTCACTCTGCTTTGCAGCAATACTGTAATGCAATATTGTGCTAATGGAGGGGTGAATTCCACAGGAAGTGGAGTTAAATCGTTTTTCCCTACAACTTGCGGAGTTGGACTGTTTTTCCCCAGACCACCGACACTTTTTCTTTAAAAATAAAGGCCTTTAGCGGGTTTTTTTCCAAAACAGCGTATTTCATTCGATTCGTCTCTTCTAAATCTACTAGATAGCGTTAAAATCTAAAATTCGAAAAAAATGGAGTTATACTGTTTTTCCCCTGACCCCTTCATATGTGTGTTCAAATTTGGGGGGTTATTGGGAAAAAAGGGCCAGGGGCAACGGTGGGAATCGAACCCACGACCGCGGCGTGAGAGTCTCTCATGCTAACCACTCGGCTACCGCGGTCCCCTTGTGAGATCATTTGAATTATATGAAATCTTAGGAAACTGTTTCGAGTTGGTTTTCGATTTGTTAAATATATCTCAGAAGCCCATTATAAAAAATGGCAAAAAGAGGGAAAAATTCGAGATGGGAAGTTGGTGTCCGAGTGGATCGAAGTCACGATAGCTCATGTGGTAGAGCAGCGGCGTATTGAGCCGAAGGTCGTGGGTTCGAATCCCGCTTGTGACACTGGCTTTTTTATTGGAACCAATACAAAACCTTTAATTAAGGACAGAATCATTTCTACATTTCTTCTTAAGTCAATATTGGCGTTTCTCGTTCAGACTGTTCTTGTTATGACTTAAACATTTGAGAATGAAACGATTATGACTAAATAGATAAAGATTAAACACCATTGAATTTTATGCGCTTGTGATTTTCCTTGAAATTCCGACAAGAAATGCATAGCGAGACTAGGAAGGGGCCAAAAGAACACTTTTTGCCCGGGCCGAAACATGCGAACTATCCTTCTCATGCGAATATCTCAGAAACAGTAAGGTCCCCGTGCCGGATTAGCAGAATAGTTGCCGGTCCATCGCTCATACGGACGAGAGGGGGTTCAAGTCCTCTGTGACAACCCCCTGTTAATGAATGGAACAAAGGAGGCTAATATGAAAGGTTTTTGCCCTTCCCGGACGAGCCACTCGGCCCTTTGAACTGAAATCCCGCCCTTGTTAGAGACACCCTTATATCTCTACAGCGCAATTTGCAGCCAACAGAAATCAGGAAAGCAGACCACAGTCAAACTGTGCAAAGTTGAATTCGTCGACAAATAAAAATTTAAAAAATATAAGGCTAATTATATTTAAGATATCTAATTAATTCGCTAGGTATAATTATAGTTATCATTTCTGTTTATTCAATTTTTATCTTTTATTATTTTTAAGTGTCTATATTATATTTTTCCCCTTTGTAATATTTGGATGATTTTTGTAATTTTTCCGCCGGATTGCTGCTAGGACCTTCTCTCCTCAGGTTCTACAAGTCTGTGGGACCCGATATAGACCGTGTAGATGCACGCATAACCACTCACGAAAATAAATACATTCACATAATCGAGTCGTTATAAGGTTCATAATATTACGACAGTGTTTACTTTCCAACTAAAAACTGTTTTGATGTGTGCATACTCGACATTCCATTTCATCACAGCCGAACATACTCAAGTTTACGCTAATAAATATATTCCCTTAAAGTAAGAATATTATTTCAACCAACGAATTAAAGGGCTCCTTATATTATATACTCTTATTATCAGATTCAGGTATCGAATCAATTTCTTAATAAATTTGTAATCACTATTGTGTGTTTTTGAAGGCTGCGCACAGGCCACCCTTATTACGCAAGGTGCTAATTACCTTGTAAATACATGTTTTACGTGTAAACCAAATAAAGGCCATCTCCTGGGCGAGGAGGATGCCCATGTGCAGGCCTGGTGTGGCTTATTTGCACGAAAGTCAATGAGATCCTTTCTGTTTTTCCCATTTCCTCCATGGCCAACGATTCTGCTGGCAATAATTATTTTAGATTTTGCCATTTTTATCGAAACAGTTTCTCATTTACGTGCTTTCCTTAATAAAACGTACAAAAAAATGTTACTACGCAAATATATAGGGTTGTAGGAATTATATTTATAGTCATAAAACTGAAATAAGGTCTTTTTAAATAAAATGAATGTCGAAATCATAAAAACACCTATATGGATTAAACAATAAATTTTGGCTCCTAGGAGTGTTACCCCTTCACCATTTGGCCTAGAGCCCATTATCTATCTCTATATAGCAGAGAGACTCAACAATATTTAAAATCTTTCAAATAATTAGGGTTTTTAATTGCGATAAAAAAGTTAGTGTCACGAGCGGGATTCGAACCCACGGTCTTCTGCTAGATACGCCTATACGCCTTGAAAAATGGCAAAAAGGAGGTAAAATTCAAAAGGTGGTCGAAGACAAAAGAACCGGACACTCATATGTTTATCAAACTATATGTATTAGTCGTTATATTAATTACAACATATTTATTTTAATTAATTAACGTTTTTAGTTGAGATTAAAAATGTCAGTGTCATGAGCGGGATTCGAACCCACGATCTTCGGCTAGATATGCCACAAAAATTCGAAAGTTGGGTTGAGATGGGAAGTTAGTGTCCGAGTGGATCCAAGGTCACGACAGCTCAAGTGGTAGAGCAGCGGCGTATTTAGCCGAAGGTCGTGGGTTCGAATCCCGCTCGTGACACTGACTTTTTTATCTCAACTAAAAACCTTAATTAACTGAAAGATATTAATTGGTCAAGCGGACCATGAAAACAAGCGAATTTAATATTTAAAATATGTAGATTTAATTTTTTTAGTTACTTCTTCTTTTTCGTATCTAGAAAGCATTATAATATTATTTTTGGCTTGTTTTATATAAGGTCGATCACCACTTGTACAAGATTCGGTGCAAAGAGTTATAGACATTTTTATTTTAAATAATTCTTACATAATAACATATCTTAAACATTCAATGGTGGTTATAAATATTAAGTCTTAGGTTTTATTTTTTCCTTTTCTAAGAGATATAAAGGAGATGTTAAGCGTAACAAACAAACGGAAGCTATGAATGTTTAGAATATACTTATACCATATTTATGAAAGCAATGTATTATGTTGTTATCAAGAATCATAATTCTTCGCCTTGATTTCCATGAAGAGGACATGATTACATCAAGTAAGCCATCTTTACGTTTATAAATTTGAGGTTTAGTTTCACTGTAAGAGTTTCCTTATTATTCTGTATTAATATTTTCACTGGTAATTACAGGTTAGTTTAAAACCTATCACCTCGGTCATAGATAAATTGCTATTATTTGCACCACATTCTCACCTTGGAATATAATATTCTTAAAATTATAGAAGGTTTGAACATTTTGGCGAGAAATTGTCCATTTGAAAGATAGCCGATAAATGAGTCTCGTCAACTAAAGGTTATTTATCATAGATTTTAAGGCAGAAAATGCGGATTCCAGAAGATTCGAATATATTTCAACCCATTTGATCCTGAGGAGTAAAATTGAATCTATTTAAAAACTTAATATGAACGCGAGACTTTTTGGATCTTGGATATGGTTGGCGATATACAAAATTTATTACCGAACGGTTTTTCCACGCTATGATTTCCTGTAGACAGGCACGACCCGAGGTTAATCCGATATCAGGGCGATCAGCCCATTACAACTAATATAACAATAAAAAATTGAGGATTTTATCTAATCCTTGGTCGAAGGTCGTGTTTTAACCGGGTCTTCGTGTTGTGCCGGCTGTTGCCGTGCTTTCGGATTCCGCAATCTGTGAGAAGACAAGTGGTTTAAGTTATCCTGGTAGCAACACAGTGCCCAGGGCGGTAAGCTGTGATTCAGGCCAAAAAGAAAAGGGAGCAAGGCCGATCGAAGTTCACGATCCAACCGCGGCTGCCAATATCTGAGACACACCCATAGAAAGAATGGAACGATAATTCAGAAATAATAAAGACACAATTCAAAAATCAGGTAAATTCCAGACATTAGCAACCATTGCTGGATTCTGAATAAAACGGGTCTTGCTTCACTCCAAGGAGAGTCTTGTATTCAATTTTACGCAAAGAAACCTTTAGGAAGAAAATTTTAAAATGTATATATTACATGTAAAAAGCAATTTTAAAAAGTAAACCTTCTAAAAACAACAAATATGTATAATAAACTAATGGAATCATTTTGGATTAAAAACGTTATTCCTTTGTCGGTCCGAGCCACGATATGTAACATTGGTGATATGGCTGAAGTTAGCCTCAGGCGAAGGCAAAGAATTTGGAAATGCATGGAGGCACTGACGGAATTCAGCGACACTAATGACCTGACCCTGGCATGGGTCCCTGGACACTCGGGGCATAGAGGCAACGAAAAGGTTGACATGTTGGCCAAAAAGGAAGCTATATGGGCCCAGAACCCTGCGGCCTAGCAGCCTGCCACAAAAGAGGATACCTCTTAAAACGGATCCTTAATGAGTCCAAAGTTTGATTGAATAATTCTCCAGGCATAAGGCACGCGAAGAGATTCATAGAAGGACCATCCGCAAAGATTACAAAAGAATTACTGGAAGGCAACCGTAACCGAACCAGGATTATAGTTGGACTTTTGACAGTGCACTTCCACTTAAGAAAGCACATGCATCAGATAGGAGTACAGGCAGAAGAAACTCTGTGCACATACTGCCAGAGGAGGCGACGGCAGAACACATTTTATGTTTCTGTGTAGGTGTAGGTTCTTGCAACTAGGACAAGGAAAACCACAAGGAAGATAGTAGCCTGAACTCCAGGTTATAATAGTACTGTGATTTTCAGCATTTTACTGGAAATGTTCGGCCCATGAGGCAGTTAATAATGAGCCCGAATATATGTTTGGTGGATGGGCCTTGAATTCATATAATAATCCGAGATGCACACTCTGTAGAAGCCTTTTCTGTGTCGAGAAAAATTTTACCTTCTTTTCCTCCTAGATGTTTAGGATGATATCGACTATTCGTGTTACTTAAATCTTAGTTGTGGACAGAAATGGATTGACATGTGATAGTAGGTTTGGTAGTTGAAGACGTTCAAAAATTAGAATAAGGGTACAAAAGTTACAGGTCACAAATAATTATGATAAGAAAATGACCAGGTTCGATGAATACCCGGTCGATAACCTAATTTCTTTAGTAACTTGAGCAATTAAAAACGTATTCCTTCCTGAACACGGTATATCACTCTGATAAAGTGACTAAAATTTTAATGAAACGATGTCCAGTATTTTAATAATACAAAGAAAGTTATTTTGACTGAGCAATAGAAAGCATTATTTCTAGTTGAATTGAAAATTTTATGTTTTTATATCCGCCTTAATCTGGCGTCAGTTATAACGATAATAGATAGATCATCATAAAACCGTTGCTCATGTAGGAAAATGGTCGGTAAGAAGATCCTCCGCCACTTGTTCGGTTAATTAAAGCCATTTAACCATTCGCACTTAGGAATAAATTGTAACAAGGTTGTCGGCTCTTTCTCAAAATGAAGCAATTTCACGTTCAAGGATTTGCTTTCCGTTAGATGTACAATTATTAGAGGCCGCTTAGATTGGCTTTGCAAAACGAACATCGTTACCGGACCGAGTTGACCTCGAGAAGAACAAAAGTTGGCGATTCGAATCGAACAGGAATGTCATATATGGGTACGTTTTTTCTCCTTCTCTTTCAGAAAGATCAGGTACAGCAAAGAGATTGCGGAACTATGATTACAGTCTGCTTTGTCTGACAAACAAAACAATCTTTAATAAATAAGCCTTGAATTTTTCACCAAGGGAACTTTGGCTCTTGTAACTATGTGGTTGCTCGCTTGTTTAACAATGCCAAACATGAAAAATGATTTAAGAAAGTGAGTTTACTAAGATTACTAAGATAACAAATTAGAAATATAAATAATCCTAAGAAAAGTTGGCTTGATGTTAATAATGTTCACTTTTTGTTTATATTTTATTTTCGAATTTACCTAATACTATCAAATAGTACTAAAATTATATCGTTGTAAATAAATACGCCATGGTAGCAAATCATCGAATTTCTTTTAATTATCACCATAAGTGAAAAATATAAATTTTGCAACCTCTTATCCTTCTTATTTATTAGTCCATGCATTTGAAACCTGTGTAATAGATCTCCTCTTACAAATAAAAGCATAGGAAATTTTTATGATTGTGTAATTTCTTCTTAAAGTGAGCTGAATGGTGAATGTGTGGTTTCTGATCATTCCGGTGTGCTACACGCGTTTTGGCATTTTTCTGTCTTCTTAGAGAGGGAGGGAAGGATGGAGGAAGTTAGGGAGAGAGAGAAAGAGAGAGAGAGAGAGAGAGAGTGAGAGAGAGAGAGAGAGAGAGAGAGAGAGAGAGAGAGAGTGGGGAGGGAGTGAGAGAACGTAGTGCAAAAATCTTTAGTCAAACGAATTTTGCTCATATTTATTTTCTGATTTAACAGCTTTGAGCNTATATATATATACATAAATATCAGTAAATTACCGGCAGGCCTGGAGGAGCATCCACCCCGTCGGGGATTAAATTCCTTGGATATTCAATAGGCCTTTTCACACTATACATTCATGCTAATAAATACATTCAGGATGCAATACACCGAAATACAAGACGAGATATCTACAAAATTACTATTTACAGTAAAATAGTCTCGTTTCTTCGCAGAATTGAAACAATATAACATATACAAATAATCGCTGGTGTACTCAAACACAATTCTCTATATCGGATGGCATTCTTACACACTCCATAAATGAGCTTAGAGTTCACCTTTTAATCGGGTCGGTCACATCGAGCGCATAGCATACTAGCTTGTCCAAGTAAATGTCCGTCTATCATCCTCGCATGACCTGTCCTTAATCGGGTGAGGATCCAGTCAGATCCTCCGAAGGCAACCTATCCGCACCTATACGTTAGAGCTTTTTTGCCGATCTGGACCCCCGACATGGTTACTTTGATTTAATCATTTTTTTATTGCATATTTAGCGTTGGGGTGGAGTTGGGAGGTCGGGCCGAGATAATTTGAATGATAATGATTTTACCTCAAATTTTGTTGATGCTCCTATTCTATGCTGGCGCTTCGGAATATTTACTTTTATTCCATTTGTTCTGAAACAACCGAGGTTCCACCTACTTTTCTTGTACACTTGTTGAATCAGCACTGGGTTGCTAATTTGAGTCCGACTTCAGTCGCGGGTTTATCGAACTACTCAAATCTTTCAGCATTGCGCAATCTTCAGTGAGGAACCGTCTGTGGCTTTGTAGGGTTTATATGTCATTGGGTCTGTCCTGGCGTTCATTGGTCGATGGTGATATCGGTTATTTTCATTGTAGGTTATTGGATGGTTATTGGACCTCCATTTATTTAGATACTTGGACAGTATACGGACACCCAAAAACCTCTTTCTCAGAAAACGTACGTAGCGACCTTAAGATGGTACACAAAAACATAACTAAAAACATTACTACCATGACCATCTTTCTTAATTAGTTATACTAAATATCCTGTACTGTAAAATTTGACTATTACTAATATTTATGATTCAACCAAAATTGCAAACAAAAAATTGTGCTCTGAAGTGAGAAGAGGAGTTGTTTTCATCCGTGCTTCTGGGGGTAAAATGTAAATACGTCATAATAATTCCTAGTATGTATTAAATCCAGTCCCTTTTAGGACTCCTAGTATTAATAAACATCCCAGTTTTTACATTGAAATGCAAATCAAGTGGGGCGCAATAAAACATTTTTGTGCCGGCAACTATAAAATCTAGGAAGAGCGTTGGACGCATCAAAATAGGCCGGGCGTGGAAAAAGGTAAAATCGCCCGCCCCTTCCTTCATTACATCATTAAATGCCGGTTTAATACTTGATGGAGGAAATGAAAAACGCCCCAAAAAATAGGGGGGAAAAGGAGATTTTTCGAGGGTGGGAACAAAACGAGTTTCTCGTTGACACATTACAACCCGGCAGCTCAAAGAAGCTCATTAAAACTGTACAGAATCTGTCTGTCTTTTTATTTGTAAAACTGTGATAACTTCCTCTTTCGTTTGGGAAAAGCTTAATATAATAATTTAAACAATAAATGCCCAGTGCAATTCTAAAGTATCTGAAGAAATGAGTAATTTTATGAATGCTCTCGCTACCATTCTTGGATGTAAAATTCCCAAGGGGCAGAAAACATATTAAAAATTAAAACAACAATAAAAAAAATTTTAAAATTAAACAAAAAATAAAATAAAAAATGAATGGCAGGTTTATATAATTTTTATATTTCTCAGGACCGAGACCACCTAATATGGTATTTTTGTATGATATTACAGTTAATACTAATTAAAATAAAATAACAAAATTCTTCCCAAAAAACAACACAAAATTTTTTTCTAATTTAGTTAGGCTTAGTTAAGTTTGTTCTAAAAAAAGAACGAATATCTTGTTTTTGTGTTTGTGTTTGGTGCTTGTTTTGTGTACGTGTTTTTATTGGTATATTCGTTATTGCTTGTAGTTGTTTTTTGTAGTTTTCAGTGTTGTGTTTTAGCCTGTGGATCATGTGTGTAGTGCTGAAATTTGCACTAAAAAATTAACGAATATCATATAAAAAATATCGCTTATTGTGATTTGATAGAATTATTACGAAAAACAAAATTTTTCAAGTTACCATTATTCCAAAAGATCTATGTAGTTGAAAATGATTGGTATTATTCGTATCAAATAAATCAATTTTGCCTAGTTATTCTTTAAACAGTAAATGTTGAACTCCTACATAATAAAAGCAGAATATAAGTTTGAAATTTTAAATAGTAACTGTTCATGCTTGTGAAAATAGTTAAGTACAAAATTCCAACTGCACAAGTCAGCAAAAAATGTAAAATTTAATTAAGGCTAATTCGCTTCATTAAAAAATCTAATCAGTACAAAAAAATTGTTGTTCGGTGTTGCTCTGCGGTACAGTTTTTTATGTTATGGCAAGTAACCTCGATTTGCCATGACCACTCCTCCTACCGAAAATGCTCCCAGCGACAAAGACGGGCCTAACGACACATAAACCCTAGTCGGATAAAGAGGCAGTTTCTCACTGAAGATGGCCCAATATCGAAACGCGTTTGAGTAGTTCAACAAAACCCGCGAAGACGGACCCAATCAGTGTCCCTATGCCGCTTCAGCATGCGTTTCTATTGTGTTTAGTTCGTGATTGTGATGTATTAAGTGTGTGGCGTAATTTGATTTCACTTGATTGAGTCTGAAAGATCTGAGATGGTCTTTAAATCGATTACTTAATATCCTTACGGTTTGTCCTAGTACAAGAAATAAGTTGTATCCTTTGCTTGGTTAAGTGTTTCATTTTAGTAGTTTACTTGCGTTATTGTAAATCCTAAGTGCTGTTTTCAATCCGAATTTATTGAATAATTCGTTAGTCTGTGGGTTTATTTTCCTGTGAATGTGAATATTGGCAATTTGTTACTGTTTTGAGTTTTTGTGTTTGTGTTTTTAGTCATTCCTGTTTGGTGCTTGTTTTGTGTACGTTTTTTATTGGTATATTCGTTATTGCTTCGTTATTTTTTTTTGTAGTTTTCAGTGTTGTGTTGGATTGTTTTTAGCCTGTGGATCATGTGTGTAGTGCTGAAATTTTATGTCGGTATGGGTGGTTAGATTGTACATTTATGATGTAGGTTTTAGTGGGTGTATATTTGGAATTCGATTTTTTATTGGTTTTGGTGAGTGATAAGTCCAAAAATTAAAAAGTGCAATTTTTAAACCTTGTTTAACAGGAAATCAGATTTGCGTTAAATAAACCGGCCGAACAATCTTGTTGTAATCGAAAAAAATGGTCGGTTTAACCTCGATTATTATCATACAATTAAGTAAGGTTTTTAGTTGAGATAAAAAAGTCAGTGGCACGAGCAGGATTCGAACCCACCATCTTCGGCTTGATACGCCGCTGCTCTACCACTTGAGGTATTGTGACCTCGAACCACTCGGACACCAACTTTCCATCTCAACTACACCTTTTGAATTTTCCCTTCTTTTAGCCATTTTCAAAAGGTGTGGTTGAGATGGGGAGTTGGTGTCCGAGTGGATCGAGGTCACGATAGCTCAAGTGGTACAGCAGGGGCGTATCAAGCCGAAGATCGTGGGGTCGAATGCCGCTCGTGCCATTGACTTTATCTCAACAAAAAACCTTAATTAATTCTATGATATTAATTGGCCAAGCGGACCACGAAACTAGAGAGCTCGATTATTATGATTGATTGGAGGATCTGGTATGTATACGTAAAGCTACGACAATAGACCAATCCGTGTTATATTTTCGTTTAGGATCTCGATCAATGCCACCCAAAAGGAAATTTTTGCACCCTGAAGGTTTTCAGGTCAATGTATGCTCTAGATTTGCCTTGCAGAAGAATAGCAAATTGAAAAGGTGTGCGTTGTAGACTTTCCAATCTCTCTCTCTCTCTCTCTTCCTCTTTAAAAACCATGTGGGCGTGGAAAATATTAAGGTTAAGAAAAAGGAGACCCGTTTTTGGCCTTGTGGTGATAAAACGCAGTGTAAGCCGACCGCATGTTCCAGGCCCTCATTAGGACATTCCAGTAGCGGGGCAATGAAGATGACATGAACATCCTCGTCTTCTGTTATTATTGTCCAACGCCGCAAACGTTTTACATTCTTCGACTTTCTGTTGTCTTAATGGCCCGAGAAAGGATGGAATGTCGGGTTCCTTAAATCTCTTATCGTTTATTAAATACGCACTTATAAGTTAAGTTGAGAATTGTTGGTCAAAATCCTTTTATTCCGGCAGTTGGTCCACATAACTTCGAATATATTTTTTTAAATTTATTATAAGTGGACAAGATTTTGAGATTATCGTTATGTCTTAATTTTTGTATAGCCCTTCACTGTCCCAGATTGGTCATTTTTTGCCGGCAAAAAGACCTTGTGGTAAAGTCTCATCTGAAGCGGCAATGTTTGTAACTAAAATTATTCCATGATGATATCGTGTTTTTAATTCTTAATGAAAGAACACTACCTATATATTAACTCATTGGGGGTGACTAGTGGTTAGGGCACCTAGCTCGTATTTGCCAAGTTATCGGTTCTGGTTCGAGTCCCGACATAGCCGAGAGCTTTTAAAGGAGAATTATAGGGACAAGTATGGTAAAACCCTCGTCCGTGACACCCGATGGATATTTTTTACCGTTAACGTTAAGCCCTTCTGTGTGATAGGAATTACATTACTTTATAGCCCTTGTAACTCTAATTTCGGCATAGTTGCTTATTGCTATTTTCTTACATTATGTTTGTATACATGTTCATAAGTTATAGATAGGATAAAATACTTTACTAAATTTCTAACGGTTAGCTTGCTTTTCTGTAATTATTACGATAAATGATACAAATTTTCTCAGTGATTTACTGACAGATACAAATTCTAGGTAAAAATAATGTAAGGTTATAAAATTGGAAATAAACAAATCCATATCTAGGTTATTGAAAACGACGCAATCGCAAGTAGAAAATTCTCATATGGCATATTCACATATATTCTCTCACTCTATCACTCACTCACTCACTCACTCACTCACTCACTCTCTCACTCACTCACTCACTCTTTCTCTCTCTCACTCACTCACTCTTTCTCTCTCTCACTCACTCACTCTTTCTCTCACTCACTCACTCACTCACTCACTCACTCACTCACTCACTCACTCACTCACTCACTCACTCACTCACTCTCACACTCACACTCACACTCACACTCACACTCACACTCACACTCACACTCACACTCACACTCACACTCACACTCACACTCACACTCACTCACTCACTCACACACTCACTCACTCCCCACTCACTCACTCACTCACTCACTCACTCACAAGGACAATACCCACATGATGTAGTGTATTGAAAAAAGTTAGAAAAAACAGACAACTTGGGATAAAGTCGTAAAAAAATAGATTCTAACAACCAGTCAGCAAATGCAAGGGTAAGGTTCGCGTACAGCCGTACAAGAAATACCAAGGGGGAACATGGAAAATAAGGAAATAAATAAATTAAAAGAATTAAGGTAAATTTAAAAGTTGTGTATTGCAGGAACCTTATCCACACGGTCTACACTATCAATTTATTTCTTTATCTAATTTTCTATCCCCTCTATTTTTATGCTATGCCATGTTTTGTGCCGCTCGATAGTGGTCAAATGTTGGTATTTGGATACTACAAAGCGTAGTTATTTATGCAAAAAAGTACAAATTCCGGGACGAACACAGCCGCTCTGAATTGTCACCGTAATGGGCTGAATATGCAAATACTACACCCATTATCAAAGGAATCCTCATAACTGTTAATTTCAGTAGTATTAATGGTGAGTTAAAACTGCAAATAATTGCTGAAATCCAATTTGTCGAATTTTTTATGATAAGGATTGTTCACTTACTTATAAAAGAAAAATAATAGTTTCTCTTCAATTTTATCTAAGTTGAATATATTTTAAAGCTGACAGTTTTATTTTTTATTTGCTAGTTGAACCAGTTATGAAAAGTGTGTTTTGAGCTACTTAACAAATCTTATATTTTTTATGGAACTTTGATTTCCATATTTGCACGGGTATTCACAAACAAGAAATTAATGTTACGGAGTTTTTTTGTAACGAAAGCATAGGTTCAAAGTGTGAAAAATGTTGAGGCCGGACTCGGTGGACGGTTCTAGGGAAATATACGATTTGCAGATTGACAGAAAACCAATCAGACGGTTGAGCCCAATCCAAGCCGTCAAATAGAAATATATTGTCAACCATCTCGGACCTAATTCAATTTGTGCCCATGAAAAAAGTACTCCTGACCGAATATAAACGTTTAGATCCAAAATGGCTCAGAGTTGGGAAAAAAGAACAAAACGGGAGAAGCAATTAAAACAAGCTTTTCCTCAACTGATCCCAGCCATATTGCTGATTTTAATTCAATTAATCGGAAACCTGTAACAGTTCATTTCCAACGACTCTTCCAGTTTCTATCATAGCAGAGAATGGATTGTGGGTCTATGTCTAAAGCATGATGTTTTTAACCATCACCAAAATAGGGCTATAGGGATAGACTTTCTAGACCTCAACTTGATCTTGAATCAAGAACATCTATCGTGCTTCTATTCTATTCTATTTGTATAACTCCCTATAATTTGTATAACTCCTTTTCTTCTATTTGTATAACTCCCTGGCCAGATCACGTTGCTAATTAACCTCCAAACTTTGCTAATGGCTCCTTAGTGTATTGTCTTGTTTCAGGATTTTCTTCTCCTAGATGCGATAATCTGCGTCAACCTATACCTTCTCAAAACTTGTCCGGCGGTTTCCGCTTCTCCCTGGCAGTATCTGCAATTTCTTCCAATTACTCCTATCCGGTGCATGTTTTAAGAATATATATATAGGAGTATATAATGTACTCCTCCTATATATATTTATATATATGTGCAGTGATTAGTGACCGTTAATCGATAATTATTCAGAAATCGTGAGATGCGGTCAGGTGTGATGTAAGTTTCAGAAAAACATTTTCTTTATCGTGCTAACGTTTCGATCTTTATTGAGATCATCTTCAGGGCCTGGGATTTACAAACATTGTTTACATTTAAAAAATACATTTAGGATGTGGAAAAGTGAATTTATACAATGCAAAATATATTTTTTATATTCATTCAAAGTATTTCTACTCACTCAAAGTGTTTGTCTTCTGTGTAATTGTCCCATTCTTGCGTGTCGTGTTGAGAGTGCCAGTGAGATTTTGCTGTTTTATGTTTATATAATAATCCTAAATGTAGTTGTTAAATGTAAACAATGTTTGTAAATCCCAGGCCCTGAAGATGATCTCAATAAAGATCGAAACGTTGGCACGATGAAGAAAATGTTTTTCTGAAACCTACATCAGACCGCATGTCACGATTTCTGAATTATTATTTATATATAGTTATAGAAATGAATAGGAGAACACTGACCTATGGCTTGAAAACCAATGAACCGAGAGACAAGCTTCATTCAGGCAAAGATAAAATCCACCAGTATATAGTCAACAGAGATACATGTCCGACCTCGATACAAACGAGCTGTCATACAATTAGACATATGAACATACATTTATTACCAGATACCAACGCTCCATTTAGACAAAGATATCGATACGCACCAACGTAGACTAATAAAGACTAAACACACCGAGATTTTATTGTAGCCAGAAATATAAATTATTTGAAAGGCAGACGACAAATTGACATATAGCCAGACAATCAATAATCAAAATCACTGAAATGTAATCAGCATGTAGTCAAACAGAGTGGTATGTCCGACGTACATACAACCGAACCGTCATATGTTCAGACAGATGAAAATACCGACAGGCTTATCAACAGACACAAACGTTCCACTTAGACAAGGATAACGTTATGGACCAAGGTAGATAAATAAATACACCGACATTTTATTGTAGCCAGAAAATCAATAGAAAGGCAGACGACAAAGTGACCTATAGCCAGGCAATCAATAAGCCAAGTCACTGAAATGTAACAAGACATACAAATAAACGAAGAGACATCCCAACAAATTCATATATTATCGGAATATCAATAAGCAAACTCACCGAAATATCACCAAACATACAAATGTGCAGAAAAACAGAGGAACCAACCGATATGTGATCCAAAAGAGTAATTATTAGAGAGAGGAGTCTTCTACTAGAACTTACATGACCAAAACGTACCAGCATCTAGTCAAACAGAGAGGTATGTCCATCGTATATACACTCGAACCGTCATATATTCAGACAGATGAAAATACTGACACGCTTATCAACAGACACAAACGTTCCATTTAGACAAGGATAACATTATGGACCAACGTAGACAAATAAACACACCGGCATTTTATTGTAGCCAGAAAATCAATAGAAAGGCAGACGACAAACTGACATATGGCCAGGCTATCAGGAAGCAAAATCAGCAATGTAACCAGATATACAATGGAACGAAGAGACACCCTAATCTCATATTGTGATTATCAGTAAACAAAATTATCGAAATGTTGCCAGACATACAAGAAGTACTGACATATGACCTGGCAGACTAATTAACAGAAATCTTCGTGCAAACCGATGAACCCGTGACCTGGATGAATTTGCTTCATCAACATTGATTACATTTAATTAAGGTTTTTAGTTGAGATAAAAAAGTCAATGGCACGAGCGGGATTCGAACCCACGATCTTCGGCTAGATACGCCGCTGAAAAATGGCAAAAAGGAGGGAAACTCAAAAGGTGGGGTAGAGTTGGGAAGTTAGTGTCCGAGTGGATCGAGGTCACAATAGCTCAACAAGAGCAGCGGCGTATCTAGCCTAAGATCGTGGGTTCGAATCCCGCTCGTGCCATAGACTTTTTTATCTCAACTAAAAACCATAATTAATTGTAATATTGGTCAAGCGGACCACGAAATTAGTGAATTGATTACATTATCTCTCAGATGAATAGAATAGACAGATTAGAGATAATATGTTTTATTCAAACCACTGTCAACGACTTATTTAGCCAACACCAGCTCGCATAATTTTCTGGTTGATTGTGTATAATCCTCCCTTACTTGTATTGATATGCATTAGAAATCTGGTTTATAATTTATTGTTGTCATTGTCCCTTTTATTTCCTTTTAGTCTCCCAAGTGTTTGAGCAAATAGATAAAAACAAAGTTTATTTCCCAGCCTGTGTTGGGGCTAAAAATGAAGAAATAAAAAAAAAGTGAAGATATTGTATAAAAGAAGTGTAGCAATTGAGCCAATGTAACACAATAAATATTAAACCGAAGGGAGAGAAACAAGTAAACCGCCGAACCTCCGGGGTTCGAGCGTAAAGGCGGGCAAAGGGGAAAAAAAAGAAAAAGGAACAATTGTACAAGATACAATATATATCGGGGAACGTTCCCGGAATAACAGATGCGGTGAGTCCGAATCGGGGGGTTGGGGTGTATCTTAACCCCTGCGGCCACCCCCAACCACCTCGCGGGGAGAAATTGCTTTTCTCCCCGACTTCCGCCGACGCCCCTCGAAAAAAGGAAGCATTTGCCCGCCCTGTTAAAAAGAGGGACTTCACACCGCGGGCAGTCGATATTATAAAGAATGGACTTAGAAATGAGGATTCGATTGGGCATATTAAAGAGAAAAACATCTATATCATAAGTTGGGTTTTAACTTCTTCAAATATTTAAAACAAATCATATCTTAACTGATATTTATTTACAACGACAGATTTGGAGAATTTATGCAGGAGTTATACAGTAACTTATCCATTACAACATAACCACAAAAACTAATAATTAATGAGAAATTTGTGTGAATATTGAATGAATGAATTAATGAATAAAGGCTTTATTTCCACAAAGTATTTACATTAACTTTACATTTCCAAAAAAAGCTAAATTGTCAATGGCCTTAGCCGTCTGTCGAGTTGCATTATGAATTTTTGAATCTTGAATGAATCCCTGGTTTTGTATCTTTAGAATGACCTTTGATTTTAAAAATTGAAGTGGTCAACCAGGTATTTTCTATACCGCAGGGCGTGAATGAGGTACACCGCAAGCTTCCTCCAGTTATCCCTTCCGTTAAGGATTGCAATGATTTCTACATCCAGCTTCAGTTTCCCAAAGTACCTTTGGCGGAACTCTCTCAGAACGGGGCACACTCCTATGAAGTGGAGAGTGTCCTCCGGGACGTTGAGGTTACATAAGGAGCAAATGATGGCGCGGTCCTGTCTCCACGGTTGGCAGTTCAGCTGAAGCAATTTACCCCTCGCCCTCAAAACCAGAGACACCTCATATGATGTCATATTAGAGCACTCCATGTAGTTTCGCCCTAAGTCAAAATCCAGTCTTGCGTACAAGTTGTGATGTAAACTGTGTCTCGCACGGGTTACCAGGTCTTTCCTTTTGCTCTCCTCCCATTTTTTTATCAGGTCCGTGGTATTAGAGGACTTCAGTTCTTCCCTACTTACTCCTACACCGTACAGCCTACCTAACTCTGACAGCTGCTTGTGCCATAATATGCCTTTATTTATTACTACGTCGGCCAAAAACTGCGTCAGTCTGTCAGGTGTGAGATTCAGTACTTTTCTTATATATTTCAAATGCAGGCTCAAAGTGTGACTGTACAGTGGTGTGACGGAGCACTCAATATATAAGATGTAGTCTGGGGTGCTAATTGGCAGGCAGAGCAGTTTCTTGATGAAGTATTTCTGGCCTTTTTCGATTTCCTTCAAGTATAAGTAACCCCAGACCTGCGCACCATAACAAACTACAGACCTCAGGGTGCTGTTGAAAATCGTCATCTTTTTCTCTAGTGGGATCTTCTTGTTGGTCATTATTTTGCGCCACAGACTATTAACGGCGTATTTAGCGCTGCTGGCCTTCTCTCTGCAGTGATGCTTCATCTTCAAGGACTTACTGAAATTGATGCCAAGGTATTTGTAGCAATTTACGCAGTCCACTGGTTCACTTTTGAAGAACCATCTTTCATTTTTCTTAAGTCTTCCGCCTCCCTGCCGACAGACCATAATTTGGGATTTTTGCAGATTCAATTTAAGGCTCCACTTGTCGCAATTGTCTTCTAAATCCCTTATCATGAGTGATTTATCATGAGTGACAAAGATGCAGGTGTAGAGGCCAACAACACTATGTCGTCTGCATACATTAGTGTCCTTATTTTTCGTCCGTTAATTATTACCCCTCCGCATAGTTCCGTTAGTTGAATATTTACTATGCACTAACATTTTACTCTGTGTTGTATGCGTACAGACATAATTCAAATACGTAAAAACTTTCTTTGTCAAATAAAAAATGCTTTCTTAAATTATCACTTCAAGCTTGTATAAATTTAAGGTTTAGAGAAACTACAATAACGTAGTTCGAGAAAACTGGATAAAGCTCCAGGTTTTGACGTTATTATTTCTACAATCCACCAACACCTATCGAAAAACCTCATATTCAGTATAAATCTATTCTGTTTCTTCGTACGTAGGAATGTCTCCTAAACCAAAAAACCAACACATTGTATTATTCATGCTAGTTAGTCAATAAGTCTACTACTCATTTTGGGTATAATTTTAGAAAAGCTACTGTGGAAAAGAATTCTTCCAATCCTAAAATATCAAAATTTAATTTCGACAATCAATTTAGCTTTTGCAATTCACATTCAAATATCCAACAGTGCCAGTATGGTAGACATTAAGGGTATTCACGATGTTTGTAAGACAACTCGTGTTAAGTCGAATAGAGAAATGTCCAGTAAGATCATGAACGCCCCCTTCTTTTCTTAACATGTTAAACGTTAATTTTTGCGCAATGCTGCGGGTGTCGATTGGTAGAACCAAAAATTAAGTCCTTGAAGGCTTGTTATTCTTTGTTTTTTGTTTTGTTTCGTTTTAAATTGTAAGATGCCAAAAGTTAATACAAAAGGAAAATTAATAAACTCTTTCGTTCAGGATACTATCCTTCCCACTCGAAAAGTACTAACAAATGACACGCTTCAATTCGTGCCGACATACCTAACTTGTATCCTAACCTCTGACAGCCTACAACTTTATAGGATAGTTGATGTATCTTTTATGAATGAGAAAATAAGGACAGGTCAGAAATTAACAAAAGAAATGTTTGATTTAATTAATACGTATTTAAGAATAAAAATATGTATAAATAACAAACAGCTGTTAAATTCATAGCTGCCATGTTTGTTACCTACGCCCTAACGGATAGCAATGCGACTACATTTTCGACCTAACATCTAACATTGGCCCTGGCCTGTTAGATCGAGCAATGTTAACTAGCCGATACTTACAAGTCTACTTCATCATTTTTATCGATCTAACAGGACCTAACAGAGTTAACAGGGTTAACACAAACATCGTGAATACACCTATTATCTTCTCATATAAATTGCGGCAGAACTCTTCTGGAAACTTTCTTCATGTAAATTTAGCTTTTGATCGAATTGGCCACCCGGGTTTGTCGTTCATGCTCAAAGACAAACTTTTCACCTAATGAATCATACTGCACAGTTACCAGGTGTACCTCACAACGTTAAACCGTGTGCGCTGTCATTTCCGCTCGGAACCATCATCAACACCTCACACTACTAGTGTTGGTGTGAAAAGAAAATAGTAAAATTCAATACAGACAAATCCACCCACATTACCTTCATACCACGTGAAATGATCTCTTCTTCAGCCAACTTAATGTATAATATTTTCCTCCCAACTGCGGACAAGGTTACCTCGGACTGTCCATACGACAAACACTTGACATGGAATCCTCATAAAATCACGATACAGCATGCTAATATACCGTCTACCAGGAGGATTATTAGTTGAATATATATACTTTGTTAGTAATTATAGGTATAAAATTGTGCGGATAAATAAGGCTTCCTTAACAAATGGAGCGTTAATAATTTTGATTTAAATAAACGACTAAATAATAAACGTTTTTAATATCGAAGGATCAAATTGGATAAAACCAATATTCAACTGTTAGATGTTATTATAATAAGGTATATTAATGAATTCAAGATGGGGTGAACCCGGCCGATAGATCACGTCCGAAGAGTCCTAATATGATAGGGGCAATAAATTAAGCAAGTTTTAAGTTTTAATTAGAAAATTGGACACAACATTATTTTAAATGTCATAATTATGCGAGATTATTTTTTTTTATGTATTATTTTACTGTTACCTCACACGCACATGTGCAAAAGGCACGTAAATACACGTAGTTAAGCAATCAATCGCCCATTTACTCACGCCATCACACGGGTATTGTATTTCATTGTATATTTTACGTATTTATTTGGCTTCTTGACTCTTTTGAACGCTTGCAACATTTCTTCTCTTCTACATTCCCTCTCCTCATTCTCTTTCACTCTCTCGCTCTCTCTCTCTCTCTCTCTCTCTCTCTCTCTATATATATATATATATATATATATATATATATATATGTAAATGAAGTATTTGTGCAAATATCTCAACAATATAGATTTTAATTTACTATAAAATCACCATCTTGTTGTGTCAGAAAGAAATCTATGTAAATAGCTAATAGAAAATATACATAATTATCTAGAAGAAATACAAGAAATCCCTGGAATGGAAGCATGTAAATAAATCAACAATAAACTCGCTCATTCCAGGGATACTGGCATGAGGAAAAACATACACACACGCGTACTCTCACTCTTCCACTACATATGTTCAAAGTGGTTACACTTGTAAAGTCCATTAGGTTTCGTGGACCGATTGACGTTAACAAATTCTTTCAATTAATTAATCTTTAAGTAAGATATTGGTTGGGATAAAAAAGTCAGGGTGACGAGCGGTATTCGAACCCACGACTTTCGGCTACCTACGCCTCTGCTCTACCACTTGATCTTCTGTGACTTCGATCCACTCGGACACCAACTTCCCATCTCAACACGCCCTTCGAATTTCCCCTCCTTTTTTTGCCATTGTTCAAATGTCGTGTAATCTATTCGATTCTCGGCGAGAAATGGTAAAAAGTAGAGAAAATTCAAAAGGTGGGTTGATATGGGAAGTTGGTGTCAGAGTGGATCGAAGTCACGATAGCTCAAGTGGTAGAGCAGCGGCGTATTTAGCCGAAGGTCGTGGGTTCGAATCCCGCTAGTGGCACTCACTTTTTCATATCAATGAATACCTTACTTAAAGATTAATCTTGTATACGGTTTAGTTAACTTCGACGGTCAAGACGGATTTCAGTCATAGAAGTCTTCATAGTTGTTCAAGTCTTCTGGTAAGTTCTCTTTTAAAATATTGTGTACGGATTCCTCGTCAATCTGCTATCTAAGTATAGTCGTTTGCCCTGTGCAATATTTAAAATGCAAGGAGCAGAGAGAGAGAGAGAGAGAGCGAGAGAGAGAGAGAGAGAGAGAGAGAGAGAGAGAGAGATAGAGAGAGAGACAGAGACAGAGAAAGAGGGAGGGAGAGAGAGACAGAGACAGACAGACAGAGAAAGAAAGAGAGAGAGCAAGTGAGGGAGGGAGAGGGAGAGAGACATAGACAGACAGACAGACAGAGAGAGATAATTATTTTACCATTGCATGTAGGTATGTCCGTCTTTTTGTGTATCTTTCTTATACTCTTTCCTTTCTTAATTACTTTTTTTTGTTTCTTACCTCCCTCCCTCTCAATCTCTCTTTCTCTCTCTCTCTCTCTCTCTCTCTCTCTCTCTCTCTCTCCCTCATTCTTTGTCTGCCTTTCTGGTATACAACAGTATCTTTATTTCTTTATCTACAATATAACACTCAGTCTATTTTTCTTACTCACGACGATACAACAAGATGAAACGATAGACTTGTCTTGTACCCGAGCTTTTGTAGAAATAATTGCACTTGTTTACACTTTCGTTACAAAATTTTTTTTATCCCTCAGTGCAAAACACGCAGGGGCGCAAGCGCAACACAGATCGTTTACGCGTTTACATATGTACATTATGTTTACATTATGGATTCATAACAGCGTGGAGTCCATTATTTAATTTGGGGATTACCGAAAATTGGTTTAAAAGCAGGGAAAAGTAAATAATTGAGTCACGTAAGAAGAGAAAGTTTTGCGTCGGGGCGGTCGGAATTGAAAAACTATCGCCTAAGACGATTTCCTGAGTTAGTGAGAGCTCTTCTCGTGGAGAGGTAAGCCAAGGTTTATCGATCTACTCAGCACGAAGGTGAACCCGGAGCAGGGCGTATTTTTCAAACGTGCCAAAGCTGCGGACGGCAAAAATTGATGAAGGGGCCGGCGTCCGATCCGTGAAAGGAGGAACAAAGCGGTGTATTTGTTTAGAAATTAGTTGACCCGGCATAATTTCTCTTCCTCCCCCGCTTCCTGCCTTCACTTATCAGTAATTACAATCACAATTAGCCGAGGACAAAGGAGGACATTTCCAACTCCGCTTTTTTAATTCTTGGCCTGTTTAACAGGTTTACACTATACTATTTTCAAATGTTCCGCGGGAATGAAATATTATGTTTAATAACGCGTTCCATTCGTCTCAGATGGAAGTAATCTCCTTTCAGGTAGCTCTCCTATACATCTTAGAAGTTTCGAGTACCCTCAGAGGTATTGAGAACTAATTTCTGTAACACCTAAGTACCTCATAAGAGGCTAATAGCACTTTGACCTTAATGAACACACAGCAATATTCTCACCAAAGGGTATCAATCATATTATCTCAAATAATGCATTGGCTGTATTTGTTCGACGAGCAGCCATTTGCATAATTAAGCTACGACTAGCTCAAGCACAGATTAAAATTGGACAAAAGTAAGCAACGGCTCAAGAAAACTATTACTTGCATTTTGTTACTTTATGGGATAAAGAAAGACAATCCTACTGAACTAAAATATTTTTATGGAGATATATTTCAACATATTTCAACATGTGCGTTGTGATTTTTTGTAATATATATTTGTATCATGTTCATAAATTGTTCACATTATAAATTATTCTTTAAGATATAAAATCCTGGATAAAATACTAAAACACTTCGGCTAGCACTGCACCCGGAGGGCAGATGTTACGAGAAGTCAGCCAATGCTGGCACTCAGTTTGTTATCTGGTTGAGACGATGTGGCGGGATGGAAAGAAGTGGAGCGGATTAGAGTAATGTTAGGATGGATCAAAAGATTGATACTTGAATCAGGAACGAATCAATTCTTTGAAAATGGAAATGTTAAGTTCATTGTGGATAGTGAGGCTCGAGACACATTAAGGAGGTTGGAGTATTCTTCAGAGGACTTTTGATTGGAATCCTTGGATTCGTCGGTTGTGAAAAAAGATAATAGCCTCGGAGATATTTGCTGAAATTTTTATATATATTAATATTTATTTGTATCCTGTACATCAATGACATTCATTCCAAAATTTTCTTATCTGTATAAAATCCTGGGCAAAATACATACTACTACCGTAGTACCCCCGGAGGGCGCATGTTCTGAGAAGCCGTATGTCTAATTTGGTCGGAGAGTGTTTTGTAGAGTTAGTTTGTTTTTTATCCTCATGTTCGATTACGGTACTACTTTTTGAGTGTGAGGACATTGGCAGGACTGATTGTTTAGCGTGAACGTAATTTATCCTCGTTCAGGTTTATCTTCCACGTTTTGGACCAGTAGAGATAGAGCTCAATTGAGCTCAAGATGCTTCTGGATATTGGCGATGGCTTGGGTAAGAAAATAATCATTAGGTAACTGAAGCATTTTGTCATTAAAGAATACTAGCTGGATAAGATTAAGAGTAGATTTATTTAATTTAAATTATAAATATTTTAAAAACGAAGTGGGTGGATTTGAACGGAAAAGTTTATTTCATTTGTTTGTCATGTATGAAGAGAATCTAGGCCAACTGTTGAAGATTAGAGACACATGATAAACTGAAGTTGTGTCTATTCCGCCCATACAGAGGGTTTAACATCCAATTACTAATTGGGTGTCACAGATTTTAGGATTTTTTTTTCATGGCATCCAATACGCGTCTATTGTAAAACCCCTACGATTATGACGATATCGTGGAAAATGCGCTTTTCCCCACAAAACTAAGCACTTTTCTTAATGCCTCCACAATCACTTGACTCTTGATGTGGGACTTACCTTCCAAAATAGTGCCTCACATACACAAAGATTAGTGCTGATATCTCTGGTTTCTCTAGACAGAGTCTAATGTATCTCCTTTCCCATCTTCTTTATGTGGTAATTAAGAGAGCAGTGGCCAGTATATGGAGATACATTTTTTCTCAAATCTAGCCTACCGAGAGGGAGGAGTATCTTAAACCTCTTAGATTGCCTCAAAATTGGTACTTTCGACCAGTGCTGAAGTTTTTCTTTCTTAACCAATTTTTCCAGGTTCACCTTTAACATACTTTCTGCTTTCCTTGGAGCCGTTCCGGTCCCGTGGTTGAGAGGTTTTTGGCTAGTTGGTCAGCCTGCTCATTTCCTTTAAACCCTGTCCCTATAGAATATATATTCTACCCTATAGAATATAGTAATATATATTACTGTTTTAATTGCATTTAATTCTGAAATGAATTCGCCAACAAATGCGAGTAAATAATTATTAAAAAATATGATACGAGTACCTTTGACGAAAAGGAGGGTAGGGGATAGGGATAAAAGAGGCGGCTACAAAGCCTTCTGCACCTCGACCTGAGTGCACTTCAACCTCGACACCTACAGTGCTCCCCTTTTTTTAACTCTCTGGCCAGCTTTTGGTTGTTAATCAACTTCCATAGCCGTTCCAACGGTTCCTTTGTGTGAGATCTTGCTTGATTTTTCCTGTCCTAGCTGCAAGAACCTGCACCTACATAGACCTTCACACAGACATAAATTGCGTTCGGCGGTCTCCACCTCGTCCTGGCAGTATCTGCACAGTGCTCCTTCTATCTGTTTCCCCATCGTGAGCATATGTATTCTTATGTGGCAGTGCCCTGGCAGGGGTCCAATGAGAATCCTGCTTCGGTTGCGGTTGCCTTCAGTAATTTCTTTGAAAGTTTTTCGAATGGCCGTTCTATGAATCTCTCTTGCCTCATGCCTGTGGTATTGTTCCATCAGGTTTTGGACTCATTATGGATCTATTTTAGGATGTATCCTCTTTTGTGGTAGGATGCTAAGCTACAGTAGGCTTCAGGATCTAGAGAGTACATGTTGGGTCTCCCTGTGGCCAACATATCAACCTTGTCGTTGCCTCTATGCACCGAGTGCCCAGCGATCCATGCCAGGGACAGGTCATTAGTGTAGCTGACTTCCGTCAGGCCCTCCAGTTGTGGCAGCGCAGTTCCAAACACTCTTTACCCTCACCTTGCATGAAGCTAGAGCCTTTATTAGTGCTGCCTGGCTGACATAGAAGATGGCTATCTTCCGGGAATGTTTCCTAGCCTTTTTATTTTTCAGGCGCAGTGTTCAATCGCTATCATTTCAGAACGGAAAACTGTAGCATATTTACAGTTTTCATTGTTTATTTACATGGGCTGTCCTTGCATATGGTTGTCCATTATGAGCCTGTGGGCTGCTACTCTGGCCTCTTCATGGAGAAAATACGATGTGATGGGAGGTCCAACACCTCCAGGGATGCAGTTGGCGATATGATCATGGCTCCTGTGACACTGAGAGAAGCTTGTCTTGGGGTGCAACTTAATAACTTGATTTTTTGGCCTGCAGAGTGTGGCCCATCACACCACCATACCATATGTATGCGGTCTTAAGATGCAGGTCCAAAGGGTCATTGTGAGAGTTAAACCCCAGTATTGGCGCAGAGCATTTGGCAAGCAAATTTGGCTGTGTGGGTGGATGTGAAAGTGTTAATTATATTTTATAAATTTAAGGAACATGCACATTAACAGTGCATTCAAAACAAACAAATTTTGCCGCTACGCTTCACAAAAAAAGTAATAGGGGAGAATGAAGCAACCGCATATATTTTGTATTCACTTTTTAAATTGCGGGTAGAGATGCTTTCTAAAAGGTTTAGCACGACAGTTGTAAATTCCCGAAAATGAAAAATGTGTGTTTTTTTAGGTTCGTTAGTTCAGTGCCTTGACGGAGATTTATCACCAAATGAATATTAATGTACTTAGATTCCCTTCGCTATTGCACTACGAAACCTCCACCGGACTTTTACATAATAATTAACGGCTTTTGTAATACAAGAGAATACAGGTTATATAATATATAACAATAATTGGTTCTTAAAACTGGTAAATGAATTAACGGAGATATCTATATCGTATTGATTCATGAGCCTACATGCTCTTATGATTAGTCCATGGCACAAATATTTGCATTTGCAATATGGTATAAAAAAATAGATCAACATTTCTGATATGTGTGGTATTTAATGACCCCTAATTAATGAGTATTTTAAGATTGTGAGATGCGGTCTAGTGTGACATACGTTTACAAAGAAAATTTCTTTATCGTGCCAACGTTTCCATCTTTATTGAGATCATCTTCTAGGCCTGGGATTAAACAAGGTTTATAAATCCCAGGACTAGAAGATGATCTCAATAAAGATCGAAACGTTGGCAAGATTAAGAAAACGTTTTTCTAAACCAACGTCAAACCGTACCTCATCTCACGATCTCCAAATTATCATTTCTGATACCTTTTTGAGGAAGATTTAAGAGTACATTTTTCACAAATCAGTGCTATCTATGAGGTTATTAAGTAAATTATATAAAAATAAAATATCGTTTATTCCTTCTTTATATATTATTATATCTTCATTTTGAGAGAGAGAGAGAGAGAGAGAGAGAGAGTCAATTGAAAATTCAGCTCTCAGTGCAACATAATTGACATCTTCAGCTTTTATAAATCTATATGCTAAGCATTTTAATAGCGTATTGTGAATTTTCTCTATTTTATTTCCTTATTTTAAATTATAAAGTGACCAAATTGGTGAATTTAATTCTAGGATAGATCTAACAAAAAAGTATAACATTTTTATACTGTTGATATTGCTGAGCTGACGAGCATTTGCAATTTTAAGGCTTTGCATATAATCATGGCCTTAAGTTCATTAAAAGTTTGTGTTGAATCAAACAATATTCCTAAGTCCTTGATAGATTTAGTTATCTCGAGTTCAGAGTTGTTAACCTCGTAGTTACAGATAATAGGTTTTAATTTTTTTCACCAAAAGCGCATACATTTGCCTTTTTCTATGTATATATTAAAAAAAAACATTCTGTTAAAAGCAGTCCTAATAACTAGATTATTTTAGTATTGCTGTAGATCATCACAGTCCGATATTTGTTTGGATTAGTTTATAGATCTTTAAATCATCAGCAAATAGTTCATATTTACAGGTCAGGAAGCAATCTGAGACATAATTTATAGCAATATTAAAGAGAAGCGGAGAGAGGTGACCTCCTTGTGGTTACAATTATTGGTTTAAACAACTCAACAATTTAACGATAATATTTGTATTATATTGTTTAAATAGTTAGACAACCAGAGAAGAACGTTAACTTTTATTCCCAATCTTTCTAGTTTATAAAGAAAAGATCATGTTTCACTTAATCATATGCCCTAGAAAAATCTGTATATTTCAGGTCAACTTGGTGGGGTCCTGGAATGCATCAATAATGTCTTATTACATAAATATGTCTTATTATTTGTTTTTGATTTTGGATTTGGAATTGTTAGATCCACACATGTACATACGTATATAGAAACATGAGCAGAGTTGAGCCTAACGCTTCTCGCAGTTAACCTGCATTGAATAAAATGCTGGCAGGCCTCGAGAATCACCCACCTCGGGTGATGGAGTTGGAAGTCTTGGGGACAGAGTCTTATCCGTCTAGCTACCGGGGATGCTGTCAACAGCTAGGTCAATTCAGCATCTAAACGCCGATCCAAACTCACGTTTATCCCTAAATGCATTCTCTCTTATTTACATACCATTCATTCAGTTAGTGTGGAGGAGTATTCAATATTCCTCCATCACCCTTTGCACATATTATATAACTAACATAATTGAGGGTCTAATGGAATTCCGCCATCGATCCTCTCACACCACACATTCACGCTAATATATACATTTACTCTATACAGACGCAAGGTACACAAACATCTATCATTACATTATAAAATAAAACCACCCTCCTTCGTCCAAAAATCAGAATAGGGAACTCTGTGTTGTCTAAACCACCCGCTGCCTTGTTCAAGCACGATTCTCATATCGGGTGGCATTCATACGGGCTTTCCATATGGAGCCCTGGCTCCACCTAGACACCTAGTCAGTGTAATAGACTCAATCCTTCTCCTCAGAAGTATCAGGTCATTGACTATCGCTGCTGCAATTTGATTCCCTAAATTTTTTCCGTGCGTTAGGTTAAATCTCCATTGAGCTGTTGCTTCGCTTTCGAAGATGATATGAGTGGCTGTTTCCTCCTCCTCATTACATAATCTGCAATTGGGATCATCGTTGTATAGACCCATGTTGTGTAGATGTTTTCTTAGATACCAGTGACTGCTTAGTAGTCCTACCTGTCTTGTGAGTTTGGCCCTCTCCCATTGCAGCAATGATTTTGCCAGTTTGGTGAGGGTTGTTTCATCATAGGTTTGTTTATTGAGTCTAGTGCCGCTAGAGTATATCCACTCCTCCTTTTGTTGTGTTTGGATCCATTCTGCGATGGAGGATTCTTTATTTGTTTTTGTTATCCCAAGTATAGGTTCAGGGCCTATGTATGGTCTTGCAGATCCTCCTCTGGCCTGTCTGCTTTGTCGTTACCCAAAATTCCCCTGTGCCCTGGCATGTATTTCTGCTTGAAAGGTCAAAGAGTACTTCCCTAATGAGTATGAATGCTCATGTTTTGGGCTTGTACAGAAAACGCCTGATCCGGTCCCTTCGTTTATTTTGGAGCCATCTGTATACCATACCATTTTACCTGATACTCTCCTGTGTTCTTCCTCTCCTTTGTCCGTTGAGACATTATAGGAAGTTGTAAAGAATACCGGATATATGTGCGGGTTTTGTCCCATAAGTAAGAGACGGTTTGTCAACCTCGTATCCTTAATCGGATGAGGATGACCCCTCATTTACGAGTCAGAACCTTCGAGGGCCACCTATCGACAATGCTCTTATTACGTGAGAGCATCTCTGCCGACCCGGCCCACTGACGCTGCCCACGTTCTTTTAACCATGTCTTTTACTGCATTTTTAGCGGCAGAAGGATGATAGCAGTGGTAAACTTCGAAGGTTGGAAATTCCAGGCCTTATCCGCCTCGTCCGCCTTTTCGTTTCCTTCCACACCTATGTGTCCAGGTAGCAGATAACAACTACCGTTTTGCCGATTCGCTCCAGTTCGTGCTATTTCTCCTACAAAAGCCCGACGAGAGGGTCGACGAAAAACTTATTCGTTTTCGAAAGTAAAACAAAATTATTTATTACTACTCATCCATATCAATGCCATCATCCTCTCATTATTTCTTAAATGGCAGAATTTAAAAATAAAAAATGAGATCTTGCATTAAAAAACTTCTTGTTAACATCAGAAATCTTGTTACCTAAGGTCTTTGATGCTCTGAACAAATAAATCCATGACGGTGAGGCAAACCCGAATCGTTTTGAAATCTTTTATTTCTGTAATTCGAGACGGATATAACCGTCTTAAAAATAAGTAGGTTCTCCTCACAGAACAAAGTGACCGCAAACTTCAAAATTACAAGACGTATTTCCTAATTGCGGTTTTGTTTCAAACTGTCAATTATTCGTCCTTGCAGACGTTTTTTATGTGAATCCCTCGTCGTTTGGGTTTGGATTTTGCGTAATGACTGAGATGAAAATGAGATTATGTTCAAATCTTCGGGACAGTTATAATGGTTATAATTTGCAAAGCATTGTGCTTATATGTTTAGGTTTTGACTCCATTCTGTAAAGACTATTTAACTGAGCTATATTATTTTTATCTCATTCTAAATTATACAAGATATAAAATTTAAACATTTTGCATGGCATACGTTAACATTTGGATCATTCAAGTAGGGAAATACAGTTTTGGGAAGGATTTATACTTTTTTTCTTTATTTATTTACACCTACGTAAATTGTTGATCTTAAATAAAGTTAAAATAAAATTATTAAATTTACTTGCGCAACAATTGACGAAGGTGTAAATAAATGAAGAACGGAAAAAATGTTAAAATCTTTCGTCAAAACTTACTTTCCTACTAAGCGAATGGTCCAAATACACAAAGAAACAAAAATTCCTCTTTGGAGAGTTCTGTACTTCTGTTCTGTACTTTGGAGAGTTCTCAATCCCTCCAAATTTTCCAGTAGATCGGTAGAGTTGTCTTGACGTCACTTTTGTGATTAAAAAAATGTAGACAATTTTGGGTCAAATATTTAGTTCTTTTTTTTAATAATATTTTTATTAATTATTCAGAAATCGTGAGATGCGGTCTGGTGTGATGTAGGTTTCAGAAAAACATTTTCTTTATCGTGCCAACGTTTCGATCTTTATTGAGATCATCCACAGGGCCTGGGATTTACAAACATTGTTACACAGAAGACAAACACTTTGAGTGAGTGGAAATCTTTGATTGAATATAAAAAATATATTTTGCAAGTATAAATTCTCTTTTTTCCACATCCTACATGCATTTGTTAAATGTAAACAAGGTTTGTAAATCCCAGGCCCTGAGGATGATCTCAATAAAGATCGAAACGTTGGCTCGATAAAGAAAATATTTTTCTGAAACCTCATCACACCAGACTGCATCTCACGATTTCCGAATAATTATCGATTAACAGTCACTAATCACCTCACATTTTTATTAATATTTTTTATTTGGGTGCTGAAGCAATTATGAAATTGATTTTTTGCTAAATCTACTTTTATAAGTCACTCGGTCACTACGTTAAAATTGTATTTGGCAGCTTTTTTCAAAAACCAATTTTCAGCCTAGTTCACTTGTAGTGTTTTTGGTTTTTCAAACGTTTAATTCATCTAATCTCATTGAATAGAATATTGCATATTCGTTTCTTATCATACATAAAAATACAAATCTACTGATATATAATAACCTTAAAATACATGTTCAACGAAGACTGAAAAATATCTTTTAAAAAATTACTTTTCGAAAAATCTCGGCTTCTAAGTTCTAGGGCTGATGCACTGGCAATTTTTGTTGACATTAAATAATTTGTAGTTTGTAGATCCGAACAGCTTTTCACCTTTTAAGGATGAGTTATGGTATTCTTTGATTCTTTGGAGTACTAGAACTACTTTATCAGCAGAGCAATGTTTTTATTATATTTAGTCACTAGTATGAAGCCTAATTGCACGTTAATAAAAAAAATAAATAAATAAAAAAATTTAAAAAATAAAAATATATTAAATTTTTTTTTTTAAATTAAAAAAAAAAAATGCACAGAGATTTTCAAACGTAGTTGAAATTTTAAAATGTGGTGAGAAATACTGATCGATATATGGTTCGTTTGCGTTAATTAACATTTCTGTAATTTATTGTAATTTATCTATCCGCAAAATATCCAAAACTCCATAACTACTGATAAAACAAGAAATTTTGTCACAAAATAAACAAATAAAGAAAAACTGTTAGAAATCGGATTAAATTTAAACATAAATAATGACATCTACAAGAGAGGCGTACTGGCTTAAAACTGTTTATTCGACTCAAACTTCATGATTAATTCAAATCTACACAATTGTTATTTTGAAAAATAAGTCCTTCCAGGGCGAGAGCCAGGATAAAGGGGGGTGAATCCTACAAAATAACAAGCATAATAGCGGGCAGGAGATAAAGGGTTGGACGAGGCCAGTTATACATCCTTGACAACTTCAATAACCGTATAAAACTCAAGCCCCTGCCCAGAATCCACCCTTCCACTTACTACAGTTTTACTACAGTTATAAATTTTTCGGCTTCATATCCGCTAATACATCCAGGCCTATAAAACGCAGGGACAATTTCTCTTAGGAGGACAAACGGGAGACTTTAAGTACCTCTTGCGGGATCATTGATTTTACGTTGTTTTTCTATTTAGTGCATTGGTTTTTCTAAACAGACAATCATTTTCATTCTTGAGGTAATGCATTTTATATAATGAATTCTGAGGACGAAGCGAATGTACATTTTTCTATCTGCGAAATATATGTTTTCGACACATGGTATGAGAAACAAACCAGTGCTAGCACTCAGTGGGATGGATCAAGGGGCAAGGAGGTCTCAAGGCCATTGTCGATGCGACATGACGGGTTCTCGTAATGGGAACGTGTAGAGTGGGCTCGGGCAATACGGTTAGGATGAATCGAGAGGTTGGTGTGAAATTTTTTTAACGCGAACGGATCAGTTCGTTCATAAAAGGAATGTTGAGTTTATTGTGGATACTGAGGTTAGTGACGTAATAAGCAACTTTGACAATTTATCTGAGGAATTTGGAATCGAAGGATTTGAAGCGCTGGACGTTGGATGATGGCTTGGCAGATCCCGCAGATCAACTCCGTATGTTCAAAGTAGTCGCAGTATATGTTTAATTTAGTTTTAAGAGCCCAGGCAGATTTTGGTCCTGGCCAAAGCCCAACTTTTCGGTTGAGTTGTTGTCCCTTAAAGCCGGGAACAGACTGACCCGATGCAACGCTATGCACGCTACCCGACGTCTTGCCACGTTTTGGTAGGGTGTGCACATCTATCAGACGTCAGACGTACAGTCAGACAGCGGGTATCACAGATCAGTATCGCAATCGGAACGCCTCTTTTGTTCTTAATGCATTATTTTGAGCAAAACCATGCAATAAATTGTTGGTTAAATTTTATGAGCACAACCAAGTAATAAATTGTTAGTTACATTTAATTGTTTTATATAAAGTTATTCCGGTGTTTTGATAAATTTTATGTTTAACCATCATAATTAAATAATGTTCATAGAAACTTATGAATTTTTGATCTCGTTTAATTTGGTTTACATTAAAATAGGAATGTTGTAATTAATATAACGACAAAATTACGTATACTTATATAATTGTATTTTTACAAATACTAGTTTGAAATAAACTACAAAAAATATAAATCTCCTCTTCTGAAGCTACTCGACGAAAATGGTGTAATTGTATGAGCAAAACCATGAAATAAATTATTAGTTAAATTTTATGAGAAAAACAATGTAATAAATTGTTAGTTAAATTCATTATATAAAAAAATCGTATTCCGGTGTTATGATCAATTTTCTACCAAACCATTAAAATTATTATTATTATTATTATTATTTTTTAATAAAAATTAATGAATTTTTGATCTTGGTTAATTTGGTTTATATTAAAATAAGTACATTTAGTAATTTTCGTGGTCCGCTTGACCAATTAATATCTTTCAGTTAGTTAAGGTTTTTAGTTGAGATAAAAAGTCAGTGCCACGAGCGGGATTCGAACCCACGACCTTCGGCTCGATACGCCGCTTCTCTACCAATTGAGCTATCGTGACTTCGATCCACTTGGACACTCCCATCTTAACCCAACTTTCCAATTTTTGTGGCATATCTAGCCGAAGATCGTGGGTTCGAATACCGCTCGTGACACTGACATTTTTTATCTCAACTAAAAAAATTAATTAATTAAAATAAGTATGTTGTAATTAATATAACGACTCATACATATAGTTTGAATAAACATATGAGTGTCCAGTTCTTTTGTCTTCGACTGTACTCGATGCTACCCGACGAAAATCTGGATAATGGGGATCGCTTAGCGTAGAGTAGGGTAGCGTTGCATAGCATCGGGCAGATGTGCACGGGGGTAATACAATCCTATGGAAAATTGAACTTTGGATTTGCGTCAGGTAGCATCGGGTAGCGTCGCATGGCGTTGCATGGGGGAAGTGTGATCCCGGCTTAAGTCTTGTTTAGGGATCTACGTCTGCGGTGTGCGTATAATATTCCTAAGTAGTCGACTTGAATGGAAGTCGGTATCTCTTTGATGTTGATGTATAGTAGAGGGCAAGACTGTTTTTTCAACATGAACGTACACTGATACATAGCATACTTAATATAAAGAAGAAAAATGAATGTTTAGACAGGGGGAGTTAAAAAACTGCTTGTCAACTCGACCAAGGATTCCGCCGTTTTCGTATTAAACGATTCGGTTTCAAAGCGTATTCTAAAGGTTTCGCCGGTGTCGGAGGAAGTGAAAACCAATATGTTTTTCGTAAAGGGCTCCCCTTCGAACCGTTTTATACGATAGGGCGAGATAGAAAGACGAGGTCCCTATCGGATAAAGCTAAAGGATTTCTATCCTCACCAGAGCGTGGGCACTCTTCTCGTATTACCACGTTTATTAACATATACAACAGCCCGGCTCGATTTTCAATCGAGCTGACGTGTTGTTTCAGCTTTATTGCTCAAGAAAAAGAGTTAAACTGTCACCTTGTAACGTCTTGATTTTTAATCCTTTCGCCGACATAACATTTCTTTTCAAACTCGATAAACAGCGGATAAAATTCAATAGTTATTTTTTCTTCACTACCAATAAATTTATGCCGGCTCGTTCGATTATATAAAATTGCTCTTGGTTTTCCTTGAGAAATGTTATTATTATTTTTAATACTCCTGAATCAAAGGCACTTTAAATGAATTCGATCTTACATAATAGGAAATAATTAGGCTGATCTTTTTGACCTTTATGAGAGGTTTTTATTTAAGGGATAGAAATATATGTGCGACGTGTAGTCTATATTCCACTGGAGAAGTAGAATACTTGAAAAATAGCTAAATAGACGGATACAGACAGAGAAGGTAGAATGTAAATGTGTGTGTACATTACATTCGAAAAAATAAAACGATCTTCTCTCTGAGGAACACACGGTGGCGACTTGATTCATGACTTCTTGTGTAACCTCCATTATTTTGGTAGCGATGGAAGATTCTTTGGACAGTTGTTCCGGGAATGTTAAGTATCCTGGCCACATATGCTCGACTTCTTCTATCTTCCTGCGATGCCTATAGTTCTAGCCGAATCTGTATTACGTAAACCATCACTCAAACAAATTTTCAAATTAAAAATGATACAACTTAAACCACAAAAAATGAAACCACCGGAACGATAAAAAGCAGCTTTACAGAAAAAAACCAACAAAGAAGAAAATAGGGCTATTCACGACCATTGTGTTAACCCTGTTAACTCTGTCCTGTTAGATCGAGAAAAATGATGACGTAGCCTTGTAAGAATCGGCTAGTTAACATTGCTCGATCTAACAGGCCAGGGCCAATGTTAGGTGTTAGGTCGAAAATGTAGTCCCATTGCTATCTGTTACGGCGTAGGTAACCAACATGGCAGCCATGAATTTAACAGCTGTTTTTTGTTTACACGTATTTTTATTCTTAAATACGCGTTAATTAAATCAGACTAATACATTTTTTTATTAATTTCTTACCTGACCTTATTCTATCATTCATAATAGATACGTCCCATATCCTATGAAGTTGTACGCTGTTAGACTAGGAAGTTAGGTATGTCGGCACGAATTGAAGCTTGTCATTTGTTAGTACTTTTCGAGTTCATAGATAGTATTTTGAATGAAAGAGTTGATTAATTTTCCTTTTTTTAATAACTTCTGGCATATTACAATTTAACACAAAAGAAAACCAAAACAAACAACAACAACAAGCCTTCAACGACTGTTATAACTTTATTTTTGGTTCAACCAGACGCCACACGCAGCACTGCGGAAAAATTAACATTTAACGTGCTAAAAAAAAGAAGGGGGCGTTCACGATCTTACTGGACATTCCTCTATTCGAATTAACACGAGTTAAAATCTTACAAACATCGTGAATACCCCTATTGTCAGCTCTTTTATTGTATTATATATGTTTTAAAACATTTTTTGCAGTTTGTTTTTCTGATATTAAGACAATTCAATTAAACCGATTTAGATACAATTTATATGCACTTCATACAAACAACGTTTATTAGTATTTGAAAAGGGCTTATTTTAAGACGGGAGAAGGCTCAATTTAAAAGTTTATAACTTCAACATTGTTTGTCTCCCCCTATCATTAGAAAGTTTTATAATCCAATGCTGTATTCCCTTACAAACAGATATTTGGAAAGTTGGCTTAAATGGAAAACAAAAATATTTCTAATTTACTTACGCCGTCGAGTAGGACTAAGATCTACAGTAGATATAATATAATTAATTAACTGATTTAATACTGGCGTTAAACTGCTTATTTGTACGTGTTAAATGTCCAGTATTAACGCGTGCATTAATACTGTTCTAATGTCTTTAATCAGTTTTTTCATAGAAATTTATTGCTTAGGAAGAGAGATGCAGGAATGTTATCTAGACGGGGGGCAGCGAGTCTCCCTCTTTCTGTCGGGGGTTGTTTTTGCTTCCCGCTGTTGTGGCAGGAAGGGGACCCTGCGGCTGCGGCCCCCTCGGGGAAAGCGGCTGATTTACGAGAGGAGGCGAAGGCGAGAACCGTAGGGATCGATCCCTGGTCACCCGGGTAATGAGGATGGAGAATCGGATATGGCAAAGGGAGGATCCCACAGCATTTAACGAGATCTGTATCTACGGCGTCACTCCAACTAAGAAGAATAAACACAACTCGCTAACCCGTCAAACACCGTCTTTTGATTGCGTAATAGAAAAATTGTAGGTCTTTGATTAGATGATTTGTGGAGAACAAGCAATTGGTCGCCTCTCAACAAGGGATGTCAATCACCAACTGGCCTTTTATCTAACTGACACCAACAAATTTAACAAAACCCAAGAAACAAATCGTTTTCTTAAGTGTCTTCGACTTATGTACACATACACAGATCTTGTGGATAAGTTGGTGACGTAATAAGCCGTGCCTCTTTTAAATCGAACAATATTGGCAATGATTAAAGGAAGAAGCCTGGTAACTGTGACGCGGTTGCATTTGCAGACGATTATTTATTGATGGTGCATGCGAGAGACCCTTGTGATATTCAACCGACAGCAAACAAGGCATTGAATAGGTTAAACTTATGGGCTAAATCAAAGAAAATAAAGTTTAATGAGCCCAAATCAAAAGCTCTCCTAATAACAAAAAAAGAAGGCCAGGTAATATTAATATTTATTTAGACAGTAAGAAACTTGAGATAGTTAAACAGCATAAATATTTATGAGTTATTTTTAATAGTAAATTAACTTGGGATTCTTATATACAAGAGAAACCTGACGATGCTTTTAAGTTAGTCAATGCTCTTTCAAAATCAGCAAAAGTAAGCTGGGGACTAAACTCCGAGGCCCTTAAATTGATGTATGATGGTGCAGTGGTTCCGAAGATTACCTATGCTTCGCCTGTGTGGGCTGATTCAGTTATAAATAATAAGAAAATAATGGCAAAACTGCAGCGAGTGCAAATCATGGCAATAAGGATGATTAAAGGGTATCATACCATTTTATATGAAGCGGCTTGTGTTGTTGCGAATATAATGCCTATAGGAATAAAGATAGCTCAACTTAAAAAATTACACGAAATAGTGAATATTGGTAATGTTGAGCTTCAAGGCACAACATGTGATAGACCATTGCAATATAAAGAGTGGAAACACCCGGCAGATGCTATTGACATCCAGTATCTACATACTACCGAAATGGCCGATGGTGATTACATGTCTATATATACTGACGGAAGCAAATCAGAGGTTGGTGTAGGTAGTGCTTTTGTTTGTTTCCAAAACGGTTTAAAAATTTATGGAAAAAAAATACAGACTGCATCAGGCATGTTCCAATAATCAAGCCGAACTTTTGGCCATTCTGAAGAGCTTGCAATGGGCTATGAAGAAAGAATCACAAGGGAATATTGCCTAATTTAACATTTTAAGTGACAGTCAAGTGTGCTTAGAATCCATTATTAATTATAATAATCATGGCTTTTTGCCTGAGCAAATAAGGAAAATTATTCAAACTCTAGTTAAACTGTTAATGTACAACTATGCTGGGTTAAGGCTCATTGCGGAATAGAAGGAAATGAAGAAGCTGACAGACTGGCCAAATTAACATCTACTGACGACAGTTTGAATTTGGCATACACCAAACTTCCAAAATCATCAATTATAAATAAACTTTTCGAAGAGAGCCTGGAAAAATGGGAAAATGCTTGGTCAAGTACAAATAATGGAATTCTTTCCCAAAGTTGCCGATAGATTCCAACCGCACATCCAACTATCCGCACCACTAACCCACATCTTAACCGAACACGGCCCAAACAACAGCTATTTTTTCCGCTTTCATCTAAGAGAATCTTCATCATGCTCATGCCTGCCTAATTCCCCAGTGGAACAAAGCATTAAACACCTAATATATGAGTGCCCACTAATAGAACCACTGCGTAGTGTTTGGATACGAAAGTGCCTACTGCAAGATAAGAAGTGGCCACCTGATGAGAAAGAGCTCATGAAGAGAGAATATTATGAACATTTTGACACATTCATTAAAGCAATAGATTTTAATATAATTTAGATAAATGTTAAGTTATTTGTTTATTTAGTTTTTAATTAGTTCCTACTTATTAACGTTATTTATTATTATTTAACAGTTTCAGTAATTGTCTTTTCGCCATAATATGAATCTGATATCCCAATATATACATATACATTTCATATATTTTATATTTATGGTTATTGTATTAAAAGTAATATTTTGTATGAAGCATGTAGTATAAATATAAAAAAAAAAATTGGCAATGAGGAGATTTCTTCTTGTGCTCTTCGGATAGATGAGTCGCTTAAGATCATATTTGCCCGCCTATCCTCGCTTTTTGGTCTTTTAGTTGTGCTTCGGCCTTTCTGCATTCTCAGTCAACAAAACAGCGAAGATAGACAGACCTGGATGATTGGAAGCGGCTAAATTACAATATTGGTATTGGACTTGTCAAGAGTTGATTTCTGGGGTTTCAAACGACCTGCGTAGTAGCCTAATTAGATTGTGTTTATTTCTAAGTTCCACCCATCAAATTGCATGTTTTTTTATTACTTCATTTCAAATGAGTGTAGAAATATTGTAAAATTTTTGTTGACGTCTGCGAGGTCATGGAGCCGCACATTTATCTATTTTGATTGTCTTGGTTGTCCACAAACTCACCATCCGAAATGAATCTGACATACCAAACCAGCGAACACTGACAGAGATAGTTGAGAACTTAACTCAACCCGGAACATGACATTCACAGTACATTTTTTTCGTATGTTAAGTAGTTAGACTATGTCAAGTAACATAGACGTGTGTAAATGCGCAAACCATCCAACCAAATTAAATTTAAAGATGAGATGATGGATCGACCTCCTGTTGAACAACTTGGAAAAAAGGATCTTCGGTGAGGTCACAATAGGACGACAATTCTTTGTTTTTGCCGTGCTTTCGGCCATTATATCGCTATCATCAGTGCCTATTTACTTTAGTAAAATATCGCAGTTAGAACATATTGTATAATTTAAAAAACAAAATGAAAAAAACAATTATATTTTTCTTAGTTTAATTCGATGAGTGTTGAGCTATATCTTGAAAAAAAGAAACTGAATTTATAATAAGATTATTTAAGATTATGTGAAGCTCAGTATCTAAGCATTAACAGTTTGGAATTAATTAAAAACAATAAAAACAACATAATATAAAATTTAAAAAAAAACTAAAAAACAACGTGGTCGTATAGATTACTTCTAAAATATACATATAAGTACATGCCTCTTTTTTTTTTTTTTATAAAATTACTTTTTTCAGGTATATTTGAATATCACAATTAACATTAATTGTTTTTTTTAAATTGTAGTATATATAGATAACTTAAAGTGGAGTGCTAACTAATAGAAAAGAAAAGAAAAAAAAGCTTAGCTTAATTAATCTTAAATGTGATATTCCAATGTACCTGAAAAAAAGTAATTGTATAAAAAAAGAGGCATGTACTTATATGTTTATTTCAACCAAGGTAACCTAAACAATCACGTTCTTTTTAAAATTTTATATTATGTTGTTTTTATTGTTTTTAATTAATTCCGTACTGTTAATGTTTAGATACTGAGCTTCACCTAATTTTAAATAATCTTATTATAAATACAGTTTCTTTTTATCAAGATATATTTCAACACTCATTGAATTAAACCAAGAAAAATATAATTGTTTTTTCATTTTGATTTTTAAATTATACACTGTTCTAACTGCGATATTTTACTAAAATAAATAGGCCCTGATGCTCGGCAAAAACTTAAATAATTGTCATCCTGTTGTGACCTCGCCGAAGATCCTTTTTTTCCGAATTACACTTATTTCCTTACCTTACTCCATTGTTGAACAAAAAAAAAAACTTGTGAGATGTTGAGGTCTGCGAACAAGAAATAGTCTTGATCAACCTAAGCTGCTAATGAACTGAAAGTTCTATTATCTTGTGTGTTTGGTCAACCGTGTTCTATTTAAATGACTCAAATTTCAGCTGAAGAAGCGAGATGAATACGTACCGGGCAGCCTAGTTTAGTCCTACTGAATAAGACCAAACTTATATATTTGTAATACCTTGTTTTCTTTGTTCACGAAGTCGTGGTAGTCATGTCAAGATTTGAATACAGTCGGGGGCTGAACGGTCTTGAAAGGAGGCTCAATAGCCTTCCGGCCCTGCTAAATTGGCAGGAAGAAATTCAGCTGAATTATGAAAAGGGCGGTATTGAAAGCCTCTGAGGACTAATGATGTTACCCAGCCGGACCTGCATATTGAATGAGAATCGCTTTGTTCGGCGCGGGGTTAATTTGGGCCAGAGTGCATTTCCTACCCACTGGGGTTCTTTTCCCCATGGGATCTTTTCTAATCAAACATGCACGGCGTCCCTAGCCTATCGATATTTGCTTTTAGCCTTCCATTTGAAATATTCATTGACCCCGGGAGCGAGCGGTAATTAACTCGCTTTGTAAATCATGAGTGTCGAATCTTGTCCTTTTAAAATATAAATAATTAAATCATGATTCCACAACAGTTTTTGTTCACGACGAGTAGCCCTGTCCCGCTTAAAACTTTGATAATTCTTAAAGGCGCAGTAAAGAAAACATAGCCGTTAAGGTTCATAGACAGTGAAATTTTTATATTGCAGAAAGTGTCGAAAGGGGGAAAAAGATTTATACCGTCCTACTCGTTAACAACTGTTGCTCCGAGTCTTGTTCGAATCGTAATTCCTCCAGCCTCTAATTTTACTGCTCGGCTCTCTCTTACTTACTTACTGTTGGAACAACTCTAAAACAGTTTACACCGAGAGTTTTGAACTTTTGTTGTAAGACTACGTGCTTCCCACCTCGGCTAGGGGCCTTTGAGTTTGCGCCCGCCCGTATTTTTATAAATCCTAAGAAGGGAGGCGGCGCGGCTTCCATGGGACGCCTTATTTCACGTGACTTGGGATATTTACTTTTGTAACAAGTTCCACGGGACCGTCCTAAAGTTTGCCGCAAGATAAATGGTCTCTGCGAAAAGACGCTTCACGGCCTGAAACAATAATTAAACTTTCTATGTAAATAAACAGCTGACATTTTATGATTCGTCTAAATTAACGCAATCCGTGTACGGATGAGAACGTCCTTCGTCCTTCTAGTGGTTTTTGTCCCCTTCCTCGAATGCTGTGGTTGGCGATCTGATTATTTCCCTGTCATGTGGGTTAACCCCTTGCCAATTAGGTTGACCATCGAAACGTTTGGACCGTGATCGATCAGCCCGGCAGGCCGCCCTTCTCACAACATGTCAAAACTTTCTTCGGACGTATCGATTGATCCTGGAAACAAATTAAACTCGAGTGGAAGCAGATCGTAGGATCACTGGAAAGCCTATTAATCTATGAAAGACAACGATTCGAACAGGTCCTTATTTGGGTATTAAGTTTAAAGTATACTACATATTACTAATAAAATATTGTATATTAAAAATAAAAAAACTTTCTTTAACATAAAAATTAGAAATCACATTCCTTTCTGTGTCTGTGGGCAAATAAAGTAATTAGTTATAAGTTAATTATTTTCTAATAATTCTAATCACCCTATTCATCAGTTGTTATTTATAATTTAGGCCGTATAGCTTGATTTTAATCGATATTGTCATATTGTTTGTTGATTTCGTTCTTCCCCCTTAAATTTTCACATAAAGTACTGGTTTGTAAGTACATTGTGATCATTTGTAAGAATTTCGTCAGCTGACATTGCATCTACTGTTGTGAAAATGTCGAAATGACCGAAACAGAAAGAATAAACAGCCCAGAATGACAGAAACAGAGTCTAGTTTTATGTGTCTTTCCATATGCCTTTACATATATTTTCCAGGAAGAGCATTTAAGAAAACCGTTCAAACGAACAGTTAACCAAGCTCGTGAGGTAAAAGATATATGTAGCTTTATTCCTAGACGTACCCGCAAGCCATCGACATGGTTTGGCACGAAGGTTTAATTCATAAGCTAAAAAACCAATTTCCAAGTTGAACTTTTGACTTCATCCTTTCGGAAAAACTGTTCCAAGAGAAACTGATGAATGCACGGATTTGCCTGAAATCAAGGCAGGCATACCGCAATGTGGAATCCTAGACCCCTCCCACTTGCTGGGTACAATCCACCTCAGAAGAAAAACATAACCTTCGCAATGTTTGTCTGTGACAGGCTGCCCTCTCAATCGAAAAATGAGCCATGCATCCAACGAATGCACATGGCCTGGACAGATACTTGGACGTTCAAAATAAACGACCAGAAATCCGGAAATGTATTCACAAGAAAATAGAAAATTCGTAGACAAATCGTCATGATTTCAAATACCGACAACTTGATTGGTTCCTGGGAAGGAATTCCCGGTTATCAATCCAAAATTAAAATTTATTTTCAAGCCAATACTAATTTATAACTGTCCTGATAAAGCTCAGCAGTTTTCGTTTATTTACGGCGGCGCTGTTGTTGGAAATTTTTCATTTGGTGTAATGTTTACTTGGCTTGTAGATACATAACCAACATTAAAAATAAATTCTGCATAAGTCGCTTGCCAACGAGTAGTTTTGACCATTTTTTAATCTGAAAAATGAACAGTAAGTTTATTTTTTCGAATATATGTTACTAATTTTGGTAATCGTATTTGTCTATTAAAGCTATTAATAAATGAAATTAAAGATGGTACAGTAAAAGCTAACATATTAAGATTATTGGTAGGAATTTGGTATGATTCATGTATGGTTCACGACTCAGAGAATGTGTCAAAAGAAGTATACAATCATAATATAACAGTTCCAAAATAAAGTTCTACGAAATATAATAGACAGGGGGCCCCGGTAGCCGAGTGGTAGCGTGAGAGACTTTCGGCTCGTAGATCCCGCGGTCGTGGGTTCAATTCCCGCCGTCGCCTCTGGCCTTTTTTTCACGTTACCCTTCCCCCCAAATGAACATGCATAATAACATTGTCATTGGCTAATATGCTAGAACATAAAGCCATTAGGAAAAAAAATAAGTTAGACACTCCTTAAGCCAGAAACACACTTACCCGATGCTACCCGACGCAAATCCAAACTCCGATTTTCCATAAGGTTGCATTACCCCCGTGCACATCTACCCGATGCTACCCGACGCAAATCCAAACTCCGATTTTCCATAGGGTTGCATTACCCCAGTGCACATCTACCCGATGCTATGCCATGCTAACCTACCCGACGCTCTGCGATCCCCACTATCCAGATTTTCGTTGGGTAGCATCGAGTACAGTTGAAGACAAACCGGGCACTCATATTTTTACTACATGTATTATTGTTGTTATATTAATTACAACATACTTATTTTAATACAAAAATGCGATTAAAACTAATTAGTTTTTATTTAAATAATTAATTTTAATGGTTTGGTAGAAAATTAATCAAAACCATTCAACCGGAATACGATTTTTTGATGTAATGAATTTAACTAACAATTTATTGTACTCGCTTCGGCGGTACATATACTAAAATTGGAACAATTTATTACACGGTTGTGGTCATAAAATGTAATTAACAATTTATTTCATAGTTTTGCTCAAAACTATGAAATAAATTGTTAATTGAATTTTATGGCAATGTCGGGTAGCATCAGAACAGGACACTCATATTTTTTGTAGTTTATTTCAAACTAAGTACATGTAATTTTGTCGTTATATTAATTACAACATGTTATTTTAATGTAAACCAAATTAAACGAGATCAAAAATGCATAAGTTTTTATAAACATTGTTTAATTATGATGGTTAGGAGTAACATTATTTAAAACAATTAAGGTTAACAAACAATTTATTAGATGGTCGTGCTCATAAAATTTAACTAACAATTTATTACAAAGTTTTGCTCAAAATAGTGTATTAAGAATAAAAGATGCGTTGCGATTGTGATAGTGATTATTGTGGTCTGTACGCGACGTGTGCTTAATATAAAGTTTATAGATGTGCACACCCCACCAAAACGTGGCAAAGCATCGGGTAGCGTCGCATGGCGTAGCATTGGGTAAGTGTATTCCCGGCTTTATTCTCGCAATAGCGACATACCAAGAGATGTGAACATTGACAATGAGATAACAAGGTGCTTATAAGCATAATCTAAGTCTGCAAATTGTACATGGAGGTTATCTGGTTCATAGTACAATCGTAAAGCAAGGGACGAGGAAAAAGCTGTTTGAATTAATTCTGTAAAAAGTTACTCAACTAGATAAATTGTGTAGTAACGAGGAGACAAAAGTAATATTAAAAATTTATTCGTGCTTAGTCCTTAATTTCAAACGAAATTTTTCACCTTTTGACAAGTAGGAAGGCGAAGGGACATCGGGTATCCCGATGGAAACTTTCAACCAAAATATATTACAAATATTCCCACATAATTAATTAAATTTTATAATCCAACTAATTATTTTTCCGATAGGTTTGAAAGATGTCGCCGAATGATTTGATTTATCGTAATGTCTATAAAGTCAGTCGTACAACTCCACATTTTACTTTAGAATGAAATTTTTGTTTGGAAGTGTTGGTTCAATAAATTCCATAATAACATATTCCAACATGAAAGGAAAAGTAAAATTAAAAATTATTTATCCAAACACGTATAATTTAGTTATTGGGCAGATCGATGCCAGATTAGTCGTTTGTAGTATTACCTTTCACTTATGAAAATAAAGTTATATAACTTCGGGCTGGTAGTTTTTTGTTGCATTTTAACAATACTTAGAGTTTCTTTCTTTCAAAACATTGAAGCTTTCCTTTTTTTTCTCAAGAATACTAACAAGCAAAGAATAAATTTGAATAAATAAATCTAAAGACTTTATCCGACCATTTATTATTATAATTGCAACATCTTACAAATCTCTACATGTTTTTATCAACAAGTAATTAAAATATAATTAAACAATCCTTACCATCTTCGGCGAAGATGAAAGGTGGAACAAGCGCCGCCGTCATCATGAGCAGGTGATGCCAGCTGACGCCCATGTTGGGCCCTTTCCACCTTGACATTTATTACCTAAAAATACCCCTGAAAAATAATTAAAAATAATTAGTTCAGAATATCAAAAAGCTCGCGACAAATATACAATTTGTGTACATGATAAGACCTTGGTAGTAAGTGTGTAATAAATCTTATTTTTAACGTCAAACCAGTTACATAATAAAACAAATAATTTATATACATATGTTTGTATCCATAATCTGTTTTAGGAGCTAATTGCGACTTTGACTTTGATATATGGCAGTGCCGCGTTTTTGAAATATAATAACTGTTATTTAATAGATGTGATTAGCAGTTATGCAGATGGTTCGTATCTTTTTCCGTATCGGGAAATGTTATCTAGGAAGGACGATGAAGAGGCCCGATAGGAATGCTGGTTCGACCCGAGTCGGCTCCCAGCTATATTTGGGGCCATCCTCGTTCCGTTTGTTCCTCGTCGATTCCTGTTCCTCGGATTCCTTCGTCCGGGGAAGCGGCAATTAACCCAATTAAAGCTGCTTAATGAAAGGAATCCAGGTGGTATTCCAGAATTTCTGATATGCCGGGATTGTTAGGTCGATCCGGGAGGTATAAATAACTCAAAATTCGATGTTTAGCCGTATTTGAATTTTACAATTAGAAAATGACTTCTTACTTTAGATAACAACCACAATATTATATACATTAGTCTTAAACCCAAATATATTTATCAAAGAAATTTGTTAAAATTTAATATTTTTATTACAAATTGTGACATTATTTACAAGATGTAATGAGTTAAATTTACAAATGACATGGATCGTGTGGCGTCAGGAGAGATAACGACAGTTGTCGTTCTCCCAGCTATATATAGGTTAATCCTCGTTCAGTAGGTCGCGAGGTCATCTCTTCTTCAGTCGTTTGGTGGGATTATAAGGGTGGATAAGGATTTCTTTTGGATACGGATTGGGAAAATGATAAATGGAATGTGTTTGCACGAAACGGTTTATGAAGTCGTTGTGAAATGGGTTGGTGGAGACGTAGTACGTAGTATTGACTATGATTCTGAGGACTTTGCTTTGGAAGGACTGTATTCTTAGCAAGTTGGAAGGTTTGGTAGTGCCCAACAGTTCTAGTCTGTTACGTTTGATTTGCGTGACAGTAGTTTATAGAATAGTTCGAAACGTTGGTTTAGTGCCTGTCGGTTTAGTCGTGTTTGTTCTAGGTTAGTATTGAGTCTAGATGGAATTCAAAGTAGCGGACACTGTTTTTGGAATAGAATATTATTGAGGAATATTGTATAAGGGGTTTTTCTTCGAAAGGGGTGAATGATACGTGGCTGCTTTTGCTTACATTAGGCTTCATACGCCAGCGTCCGCTCTATTCGGTTATTTTCAGGACATGTGCTTGAAGCCACTCCAACTCAGTTATGGTATCGGGGTGAGAAGATAGAACAGCTGTGTCGTCGACAAAGGATGCATGGACGGTGGAGGGTAAAGTTAGGACTTTGGCGTAAAGGACGGCCCAACTATACTTCGCTGAGGTACTTCCCAACTGCGGACAAGGTACGCACCTCGGACTGTACATCGATGACGTGAAATCCTCGCGCACGACTGACACTTCAGGAGGTTATGACACGATATAGAGCTCTTGCACGACTTCTTGACAAACGTTCTGATTTACCTCTCAAAAATAAAATGCTGTTTTACAACACCATAGTTAAGCCGGTATGGACTTGGATTGGAAATATGGGGTTCAGCCAGACAATTTAATATCCGCCGCATTCAAACTGCCCAGTCCTTAATCCTAGGAAAAATACTAGTTGCTCCATTTTATGTATTGAACCTAACTACACATACAGACTTACATATCCCTTTCGTTCAAGATAAAATCCGTTTCCGTTACCGCAAATTTCACAAAACCTTAAATCAGTACATCAGAAACCTCGCATCGCGACGAATCCCCTCGAACCTTCCTCGCCGAGAGAAGTGACAATGGCCGCGAGATCTCCTAGTAAGTAAGTGATGGTGATGATAGTAAGAGAGATAATGGCACGAGTATTAATTAAGTAGAAAATATTTAAGTAACATTGGAGTAATGCCATTGAGTATTTTCTCCACTCTTGTTTTTAATTTTGTATGCCTTGCTCATGGTTACATGTTTCCTTCTTGAAGGTATTTGTAAGGTACTATAAATTTAAAAAAAAATCGGTTAATGAGGTGAAGTAATTTCGTAAAACCTGCTGTTATTATGTTATTTACTTTTAATAATATTATGTTATTAAGTAAGAAGGATATATCTTTTCCATTTAGAAATGGTGTATATATGTATATGTATATATATTTTTCTTTTCTTTTGTAGGAAGAGGAACTTACTCCCGTGCTTCACTTTCGTAACCAATTCAATTATCGGAACAATAAATCACGTGTAATATAGAAAAGAAAATTTGTATTGACGTTGTCTCGCCGTGGCTGACGTTTACCGATGTGATTTATCTTCCCGGTGTAAATAGTGGAAGAAGGGTCCCACCAACTTTTCAACAGGTGCGGCCCTCGTTTTAGGATTAATAGTTGAGAGCGGGGAAAGTCTCCCTCATTTGGGACGTCATAACGTCATTTGTCTCCTTTTAAAGGTACGTCCGCCTGTCAAAAACCCGATACCAAAACTGAGCCTGACAGTCGATTCGGCGGTATTAACCCCGCTCTGATCCACTTCCACCACTTTTTGACCTATCATCGCAAAAATGACGTTCGCACCTGTCGATATCGATGACTTCCGGGGAGGGAATTTCGAATTTATCTTCCTTAAGTAATCCGTTGTAATTTTAATTTTCAGATATTTACACTACTTAAACATATTTGATAACGTCGTACACCTATAATTAGGAATGTACAAGATAAAATTCAGCAATCAAGCAATACAAGTAACATAATTGAACTGTACGATATATTTTATTAGGTTTCGTGGTCCGCTTGATCAAATAAATTATTTTCAATTAATTAAGGTTCTAGTTGAGATAAAAAAGTCAGTGTCACAAGCGGGATTCGAACCCACGACCTTCGGCTAAATACGCCGCTGCTCTATATAATACTTAGACAGTCTGTTAACATATTTTGTCTACATCTATGTTCGCAACATATCCAATGATTTTAATATTACAATAATTTCAGCCGAAAAGATGGATTTTTTGGGGGGGAGAGTGTATTGTCGTCTTTCATTATTACTTGAGACAAAAAATGCCAACCCATTTACAAGAGAACTGTCTATGAAGATTCGCCATATTGTTCAGATCATATTAGTCACAATTCATTTTTTTTTTTGGATAAAAATTATATTGGAAGAGACGAATCGGATGATCGACATGTATCGAGAGTGCATTGTCGTCTTTAATTATTATTTGGGTCAAAAACTGCACAACCAGGTTGGTCATTTACAAGAGAACTGTCTGTGAAGATTAGCCATATTAAATCCATTATATTTCGTTGTCTAATTGACCAAATAACATCTTTCAAATAATTAATCTTTATGTAAGGTATTGGTTGAAATGAAAAATGGCGAAAAGTAGGGAAAATTCGAAAGGTGGGTTGAGATGGAAAGTTGGTGCTCGAGTGGATCAAAGTCACGTTAGGTTAGGTAGAGCAGCGGCGTATTTAGCCGTAGGTCGTGGGTTCGAATCCCGCTCGTGACACTGACTTTTTTATCTCAACTAAAAACCTTAACTAATTGAAAGATATTAATTGGTCAAGCGGACCACGAAAACAAGTTAATTTAATAAGTTAAAATGAAGTATACTTCACTAAAGCTCTCCGAGGCCATTTCGTTTGTCGCCGAGAATCAAAGATTACACGACATTTGAAAAATGGCAAAAAGGAGGGAAAATTCGAAAGGTTGTAGGCTGTGATAGGGAGTTGGTGTCCGAGTGGATCGAAGTCACGATAGGTCAAGTGGTAGAGCGGCGGCGTATTTAGCCGAAGGTCGTGGGTTCGAATCCCGCTCGTGACACTGACTTTTTTTATCTCAACTAAAAACCTTAACTAATTGAAAGATATTAATTGGTCAAGCGGACCACGAAAACGAGTGAATTTAATAAGTTAAAATGAAGTATACTTCACTAAAGCTCTACGTGACCATTTCATTTGTCGCCGAGAATCAAAGATTACACGACATTTGAAAAATGGCAAAAAGGAGAAAAAATTCGAAAGGTTGTAGGTTGAGATAGGGAGTTGGTGTCCGAGTGGATCGAGGTCACGATAGCTCAAGTGGTCGACTAGCGGCGTATTTAGCCGAAGGTCGTGAGATCGAATCCCGCTCCTGACATTGACTTTTTTATCTCAACCAATACCTTACATAAAGATTAATTAATTGAAAGATGCCATTTGGTCAATCGGACCTCGAAATCTAATGGATTGTATGATATATTTTTTTTAGAAATTTAATTTTTAAAATTATATGGCCATTTGATTTGCATTATCCACTGCTGATAAACCAGCCGTATTTTTATTAATGTAAGTTCCACCAAAAAAAATAATGTCGTATTTCGTTTACTCTAATTCAAGACGGTTAAACTGTCAACAATTCGGCAAGTAAAATTTATTTTCTCTGCGTTATGCCTCATTTGTGAAAACGGCATTGTCCTGATATTCGGCAAGTGAGCCGAGAATAAGTTGCATTTATTAAAAGTGACAGGAACAGTGGATTCTAAGTGGCAAGATTTCGGCATAGATCTTTCACAAAGACAAGTGGATTTAATCACTTCTCAAGCTCACTACGATTGACTTTAGCAAACAATTTGCTACAAAAGAGGCACCTTTTATTAAGTTTAGGGTTTATGGGTGATCTGTGGGTTCCAAGTAAAATATTTACAGTCTCTAATAAGCACTGAGTGTGTTGTTTCTTCGAGTTGAATATGATGTATAAGTAAATTCAAAATTTTCCGTTATTTTCTTTCGTTCTTAAAGATGAAACGCCTCTGACAGACCAACGTGATCAGAAACTACCGAGCTACAGTTCCATGTCAAAGGAGGAAATCTTTAAAGTTCTGCAAGTATTTGAAAGGTGAAACTGTGCTAATAAAAGGTCGTGAGAATAAAGAGGATGCGATTTCGACTGGCGTAATTCAAAGACATTCGTGACACGTGCAGCAAAGGGTTTCGGAACGGCATTAACCAATATCGAGTTTTAATTCAAAAATCCATCCTATTGTACACAAGGAATAATTTGATTACTTTCCTTACCGCCTTCTCTCTTATTTAAGGTTTTTTATTTATATTATGTTGTCTGGTCACGGGGTGCTTTTATACGTCAAGGTTAGCAAACAGTCGTTGTTACAGGTCCAACCCTGACATTTATCTTTCATTCTGTCATGAATATTATTTAAACAGACATCGAACCGTTCACTGATCAACACGACTATGACATGAAAGGCGATTGGTCTGAGTGTAAACCATGTCTGAAATGAAGATACAAAATACTTTCAATGCCATGATTAATAGTTACGCTTTGTCGTGAGGTAACATTCGTTAACATTTTGATGATGTTCGGCCTCGGTGTATGCATCAGTCTGGTAGACCTCCATCACATACACAAACCGACTAACAAGATGAATGATCAGAACTTCAAGATTAGCTGTCCTGTACATTTAAAAAAAAAATACCACATAGAAATATATGCTGGGTTACACTGTTTCTCTCGTTATCTGTTTATATGGTCTCATAAAAATTTTATAATCTTAATTTCATTGGTCTTGTCGGTAGTATATAACTCTGTAACTCTCTCTCTCTTTCTCACTCTCTCTCTCTCTCTTTCTCTTTCTCTGTCTCTTTCTCTCTCTCTTTCTCTCTATCCCGCTCGCGTTCTCTTTCTCCATCTCTCTCTCTTTGTACCTCTCTCTCTCTCTCTCTCTCTCTCTGTCCCTCTTTTACTCTCACTCTCTCTGTTTCTCTGTGTTTCACCCTCTCTCTCTTTCCCTACTTTCTCTTTGTAGTTCTTTCACTCTCTCTCACTGTCACTCTATATCTCTCTCTTTGTACCCCTTTATCTCTCTCTCCCTCTCTCTCTCTCTCTTTCTGTTTCTCTGTGTTTCACCCTCTCTCTCTTTCTCTATCTCTCTCTTTGTACCTCTTTCACTCTCTCTCTCTCTCTCTCTCTCTCTCTCTCTCTCTCTGTTTCTCTGTGTTTCACCCTCTCTCTCTTTCCCTACTTTCTCTTTGTAGTTCTTTCACTCTCTCTCTTTGTAACCCTTTATCTCTCTCTCTCTCTCTTTGTCCATCTTTCACGCTCACTCTCTCTTTCTTTTCTGTCCCTCTCTCCCTTTCCTTCTTTATTCTCTCGTTTCATTCCCCTCTCTCTATTTCTCTCTTTCTCCTCTATCTACAAACAAGAATCGAGGAAAGCAATTTTAGCAAGTTTAATCTTACATATTTATTTATATATATTTTTTTTTTTGGTAGAACTGGCAGTGGAGGAATAAGCGACCACATGACATTTTTCAGCAAACAACTTTACCGTAATTACGCCCAACATGATAAGTTATTTGTAAGAATTGAATTATTATACTAACTACTTAATAATAAAATAATGTTAAGTTGTTATTTTTTAAAATATTTCGCCTGGTCGGTGATTCCGAAGAACTATAAATTATGCTTTATCATTCAGTTTTTAATTAACGTTTCATATGTAAAAATTTATTGTTCAATATAAAAAAAATGAATAACGTTAGCATGAGACGGGATAATGAAAAAGTCGATATTTTATATGTTTCCTTTCTTACTGGTATTTGTGTTTTGTTAGGAAACAGGACCAATTTGTGATCGGTCGGAGCGATCAGGTTTCATGTCTTGTACTTTCTTTTCCAAAACGGGTTATTTCTGATACAAAAGCCCCCGACTGCCCGCTGAATATTCATTGTTTCTGTAAAGTTCATCCTGTAACCCGAAATCAACTCGTTACATGGGAGTCATCCTGACGGGCACGCGACGTGTTTCGAAACCGTGGAAATATCGGTTGGGCAACGGCAACGGGTTCGAAAATGCGAATGACTTATTTTTTGTTTAAATTTGATCCTTTTATTTTATTTCTTTTCCTCGTTATCTTTTTATTTTTGTTATTTTTTAATGTAAAGCGCTTTCTCTGCCAGGGGCAGGCCAGGTATTAATTAGTTTAAGTGTAACCCAGTCCTCAGATGGAGAGCGATTAGGCGGCCCACTCTCTTTTCTCGTTCTCAAAGATAAATCGTATCTCTTTCTGTCCTGTTATGTAATTGAGACCCTGCCCTCCTCAGAACCGCACCTGCACAACGTATCACCGAAAATATTTGCTAGCCTTCGGTCAGTGTGAACTCAACGTATACCATACCAAACAACAAAAAAGCAATTTTCCCCTTAACGACTTACAGTCAAAATATTTTACTCAACGTTTCATAAATTATGTAAATTAACATACAATCCATAACCGCATAAAATGACTTTTTCTCATCATTGAAGGATTGACGGTAACTACGAAACTTTTGTTTGTTTAATCAGCATTCCAAATTTAGTTACACGAATGATATATAATATTATATTATAATATTATTGCTTGGTGGCTGAATCTTATCATGCCTTGGCTCCTTACAGAAAGCGTGTAGGCCTGCCGCCGATCTCAAGAATGGTTCTCGGCCAATAGTGAGTTTCTGAATCCCATCTTCTTTTCTTTTCTTTGCAGAAGAATTTTTTTTTTATATTGCAAACCGATCTGCTTTATGTGCTTTGTGGTTCTGTGTTTTGTTTGAGAGCGCGTATTTCTTAGTGTCAGTGATGAGGGCTGATGGTTAAGTACAGCATCACCATCACCCTTCCAACAGTATGGGTGTTTAGGGTTGATCGCGGAATATTTATTAAACTACCCCAACGGCCATAATTTAGATTAATTCATTAATATTTTGGGTAGGACGATTCAGGAATTACGACGACTTCACCAGCTAAGCAGAAAAAGTGCAATTTACCTAGGTGTAAATGTATTTATTAGTGCGACTGTATTTTAGAAGGCAATCAGTTTTATGCAAGATTATAGCTAGAGAAAGCCCCAATTTGAGCCTAACTCCTCTGATTGGGAAGCTACGACCTTCTGGGCATCTGGCTTATGGGGGATTTGAACGACTCAGCAGCATAACGGGATAGGTGACCACCACTGCAGAATAGGCCCTAGGGTCAGCACAGTGGGAGTGGCAACTCTTCGGTGTGAAATTCCAGTAATATTGACAAACAGTGCTCATGGTCAAGTTGATGATTTGATACATACATATATACATATATCTATATACAACATTGAACAACAGCAACACAACAGAGTATATTTAAAAGTACAATATGGACTTACAAACATACAACTACATAACAACCAATTATTCTGCTTTATATCAAACAATTAATAACTTCCAAACGATGAGCTCGAGCGAACATACTAGATACCTCCCAGACCGTCACATAATCTCCCGACTAAATTAAAAATTTAACTTTCCAAACTAAGAGCTGAACGATTCAGACAAACACAACTAACCTTACGACTGAATATAACTCACTTTGGACAGCAACCCGACGCATCATTCCCACCGTACTTCCTACTACTTCCCAATGATGACAGGTCATGTGCCAAGTCAAATGAAGAAAATGCCTCACCCTTCGTCCAGCACCTTTCAACACTTTTCCGGCCTCATCCTGGCATAATAGATCGTGATCATACCAAAAACATAGAGAACGAACTAGTCCAAACACTCTTTCTCTTTCCCCAAAAGCTTTTCACTCTTCAGAAATCCAGCACATCACCGAACACCTTCTCAAAAAGAAAACTCCACCATACGTACTTATCACTTCTGAAATCCTACAATCCTTCCTTTAAAAAATCCTGTTCCTAACATACATATAGTGCTGTCCGAATAACTTCTCACTTTTCTTTACAGAGGATGTTTTCTATTCTAAAAATGATATCAAATCCCAATAAACTTAACCATTTACTTCAATCCTCTTGCGCGATTAGCCTCCATCCTTTACTAGGAAAAATCCTCTAGAAGCTCCTTTTGATTCTTCCATCTTCGAAGAACAAAACAGTATTTCCTCTCACCGTTTGGCTTCGGTAAACCCCACTCCAATCCAGCAAGGCCACCATGTTGTAGACGTTATTTCTTCCTCTCTTGAGTTTAGAATACACAGTATACCTCAGGTGATTTACATGATCTGGCGCAAGTCTTTGATAGGGTCTGGCATCTGGGTTAGCTGTGGAAGCTGCCTTCACCTACTTCCTCATACTAGGATCATACATTACAGTCCGCTTCTTTCAGGTCAGCCAGGGATCATCTTGCTCTGGCTACTATCATATATGACCAGATTCCCGTAGCGTAGTATATACTGCTCATTTCCCTTCACCTCCTGACACATCCATTCCCACTTTTTCGGATGATACTGCTAACTGCTGAATAACGCTCCCGTCCTCTCACATCGCTCCTAACTGGCTGACTTAATCAAACTAGAACCTTGTCTATAAAAGTAAATACAGATAAAAGCCAACATATAACCTTTACCCTCCGACGTAGAATAATGCCACAACTATACCTACAACATCCCTTCATGCAGTTAACCACGTCCGCTACCTTGGGCTTTACATCGACAAAAGACTAACTGAATATAAAAGGCTAAAAAAGCAGAAACTGGTTAGACGCTACAAAACACTCTAACGACACCTAGACAAACTGACGCTTCACAACAAAAGACTGATATACGAGACAATAATTAAACCCGTTTGGACATACTGCATTGAACTGTGGGTGTCAATCAAACATTCTAATTTAGATCGCATTTAGATTTTCCAATCCAAAATCCTTCCAAAAATAGGAAACACTCCTTTCTACATATCTAACCACACAATCAACAATGACCTTAAAATTCCTTGGGTCGAAGATGTCATAAAATCCCGATACTTAAAATTCGATAACTCCTTTTCATTACTCCCCAAGCTTCTAACCTGACATCCCAAACTATCCTAAATAATCTCCCAAGGCGATTGAAGCGGCAGTGGCCTCGCGAACAGCGAGTCATAACTCGTAGACCTTAATAGAAGCGTCACCACTGGGTGATTCTTCACACTTTCATTAGTCTCAGATTTTGTCATAGTATTTTCAATTTGTATATGTCAACAATATTTCACCATAGTTCACCTAGCGTACACCATATGTCTCTAATGTTCAGAGCAAAAGGGCTCCTAACCGGCTCACTTAATCAAACTAGAATCTTGGCTAAAACCGTGGTGTCTAAAAGTAAATACTGCTTGAACTTAATTACAAACCATTTGTAGAGAAGGATACGGTATTTACGTGTCATTTGGTTTATCTAGACATGCAGTAGGATTCCTGCCACTTTTTAAGAGTATGACCTCGTCTGAGGGAGTTCAGGGATTTTTGGCAAAGGGGCAGCTACATCAGCTAGATATGTTGTAGACAAATGCCAATTATATTCAGTTCTCTGATGTCAGTATGATGCGAGAATAATAATAATAGATGTGCGAAAACTTAAACCAGAAAAAAAATATCTTCGCAAATGCCAATCCTTAAAAATTGTGTATTTTCAGTTGAATACCTGACTCTGCTTTCAGGATATTTAGCATGACATGATCAAAAACAAAATTTGTACCAAAGTCTTGAGATTGAATTGTAAAACAATGGAGCAATAAGGAAACTGTGTTTGGAGTAAATATTTTAGGGAGGATGATACTACAAGAATTTATGAAGAGTGAGAGACATTGCCGTAAATATCCTCTGCTCTTCTTTGTTTCCATTACATGTTTACGAAATTTAATCCACTTACGTCGGAAGTAAGAAATAGGCTATTAAGTCGCCAGCGGTGTAGATTTAGTGTAAAGTCTCATCACTGAAGACTATATTTTCGCGTCTACAAATAGCCGGAGCGACCGAGGATGAAACGCTCTTGTTTCTCCAATCGGAATACATCGTCGCCTTATTGTTCTTGGACGGCCAGGTGGTAATACAATAGGCCGACGGCCATGAAACCTGGCCAAATCGAAGTTTAACCCGACCATCTTGTCGGAAAGGATCATTTTTCAGAGGGCGTGGTCTTGTGTTCTTGTCCGACGATGTGGCATCGGGCGAGCCGAAGGGCCTAAAAATTAGGGGGAAAACTTCGGTAAGAACACGCCGTCCAATTACCTCTGTCTTCCCGTACTCGTATCTACAGGATGTTCTTGTCCTTTTACGGTGTCGTCTGCCCTCGGGGCAGGAGAGGACGTAAAAAGCGTCCATGTAAAACTGAGGAAGCAGCAATTGCGACCGGACTCTTTCGCTCTATCTCAAAATGAAATCTCAACTTCGTCTCTCACGAAAAGCAGAGCTGGCGAGGAGGAACAATGTCCTATTCGCATTCTTTTAGCAACAACTCCCTGGGCCTCAATTTGTTGGTTGTGTATTGAAATAAACATGTTGAAAAATGTATGCTGAGTACCTGTGGATCGCCCATTGCGAAATTTATAGTCAACACCTACGGTAACTATGTGGATCTTCTCAGAAAAAAAAAGGTTTAAACGAGAAAAGAAAAAACAAAAAATTTTAAATAAAAGTTAATCCTTCTAATTTAAAGAAATAATAGAAAACATAAATACATTAATTATCAAACAATAAAAAATTATGATACAAGACTCTACTCACAATCCACACTCAGCTGAGATATGAAATATTAATTTTTAAATGGCGTGTGGCATGAGGGCCTGCTATATAAGATTAAAAAGTTACTACCCGATACATACTACCGGCTGGTGAAATCTTATGTGACCGACAGAAAATTTTTTGTCAGCTATAAAGGAGCGAACTCTGAAGTACACAACATCTCAGCGGGTGTTCCTCAAGGAAGTGTTCTGGGATCCCTCCTTTTCATTCTGTACGAGCATGACTTTCCAGCCGATAGCAACATCGAAATAGCCCAATTTGCCGAAGACAAAGCACTACTGTCCCAAAGTATCAATCATCTCATTGATGCAGAAACGAAGATGCAGAATTACTACCAAACAATTGATGATTGGGCATCCAAGTGGAAAGTTAAGCTGAATTCAACTAAGTCCAAACTCATTAACTTCACTTATAAGAAGACCTCAAGGCCCTCACATATATTACTCGGTGGAACTAATGTACCTCAAGCGGACTCAAATAAATACTTAGGGTTGCACTTGGACTCGCATCTCACCTGGAATATATCCTCATGTGTAACGAGAATTCGCTTGCGTATTCGCAATATCAAACCAATTCTCTCTAGCAATTCTGTCCAAATTCCACTTAAGCGACTCCTTGATCTAAGCCTAATAAAACCAATTTGGTTTTATGGCTCGCGCATTTGGGTGGCCGCCTCACAAATAAAAAGGATACAAACGCTGCAGAACCGTGTATTACGGTTAATAACAAACGCGCCCTGGTTCGTAAGGAATGAACAGCTCCATCATGAAATATCGTTGACATCGGTAGAAGACGAACTAAAGAAGAGATACCCGATGCTGCTTGCTCCCACCCGAATCCGGCAATTGCACAAATTCCAGGGAATATGCCTCCACCCCGCCAANATATACGTTATAATACACCAAATACATACATTTTCTATCTTATATAGTATATCAAATGATGAACAAAATTTTGTCAGTATAATAATGTGGGACACTAATGTAAAAATAGAGCATAAATATTTGTGGGCATAAAGCACATGAAATGCTCGTTTTTTGAACAGGTGTAAATGAAAAAATTCCCGTATCGAAACAGGCAGGATCGTAATCAAAATTGTTCAATTTCATTGAGGAACGACTTGAGTTGATTGTTTCTTCTCTCGGAAGAGATGAAAAATGACCTCAACCGCAGACAACCATTCATTTTTTCGCATTAAACTTGTGCTTTGGCGTGTGATCAGAAGACTGATCGACTTCTGACCATCGACCTTATCACAGCCAACGGCCGATTGTTATTCTAATGCGATTGTTGATTAAAAAAAAAAGGCTAATTGTTGTCGTGCAAGTGTAGGAACATGGATTTATTTATAATTCAACTACCGACTTTAGCTCATCCAGTTCCATGAGGTTTTTAACTTTTACGATTAATTTTAAATGTATGGACGTTGACGTTTCGCCAGTGACTACAGTGTGGCAGGTTGCCAGACGTTTGAATTTTTCTTCCATGCTTTTCTTAAAGTGTTCGCCATCGATTGATGTTGAAGGTCTTCGGCGGCGTTGTTTTTCAAATGGGATATCACCTAAAGAAAACTTCAACAGTGAAAAACAGTTCTTTCATTAAAACTCCATCATAAACAAAAGACTTGCAAGTTAGAACTATAAAACTGAATAAAAAAAATCCTATTTCCAATGAATACTAAATTGATGTTTTATTGTATTGATTTTATGTGTAACAATACACAACATAATAAAATATCATTCAATAGATATTTGTTAATATTACATTAAACGTATGATATTATTATGTACCCAATCTCGCCGAGCTACCAGATTTCATAACTAATGTTCTGTTTAAAGAAGAAGCTCATTGTGTATTATGTAAGTATTTTATACGATCTAATGGGATGAAGTTTTATAGAAGGTGATAGGCGACTAAGTGCTTGTGGTGATAAACAGTCTTTATAAAAGTTTTAAAATTCTTTTAAATGTCAGGTAGACAGAAGTTGTGGGCAGTGACTTGATGGCTTCACGGATCAACGCTGGGCATGAGAAGAACAAAAAAGTCCTAGGATCAGACAGGAAAAAAGATAAGAAAAACGAGAGATGAGGGGGAGAAAAAGTCAGACAGGAATGAGCGGGCGATATATAAGCAATAAATAAGTCGAACTCGGGAAAGATCCGCATGAGAAAAGGAGGCTGGAAAAAAGTAATAAACTGTGGAGAGCGCTCCAATTATGGCCGTAGGGCGATGACGATTATGTAGGAACCGGTCCGGTTGGGGCAACCAGTTCAATCGACTCCCCCCCGACCGGCTACCTAACCGCACTGCACAACTATATTTTTCCCATCTATTTTTATAGGTGGGAAGAGGACCTGCAACCGGCCGGAGGACGATTTACAATAAGAATTTAGCCAGTCCGCGTTCCGTGACTGCCGACTTTCGGCATTCGACTAACTGCTTTCAACTTATCTTCTAACAATTCTACTACTGGTCGCTACTGTATTTTGATTAAGGATATGAAATAGGTGGACGATAAGAAATGAATTTCCCATATCAAGGAAATCGAGTTGGAAACCACTTGCGAAGAATCCATAAGTGAAAATTCCTCTTATCTCTTCAGCAAGTTTCTTCTATTGCTAAAATTTGTTTTGTAACTTCTACGAATTTGTAAAATGTGTGAAATTTTATTAGTTAGAATTAGGACATATCAGATCGACTAATGTTCTAACAAACTTGAATTCCAAACTTCGAATTAAACAACCACCTGAGAATTTTTATGGAAAAAATTATAAACGTATTATAAACTGTGGCATCCTAAGGAAGACGTCTGTCCCTGGTCCACTTGTCGAAGAAAAAAAGTCCGTACTGACAACACTACGCTTAGGTCGATAAGAATGACTCACGGGCATTTCTTGGCAGAAAAGCGACCGTGGTGTAAGGACAAATAAAGGTCGAATATATTTTTAATTGCACAAAGTTGGATATATGTATTTAGACGATGTTTTGGCATATCGTCAAACCTGTGCTTATCCTTGGGGCACCTCAACGGGCATAGGACAAGACTGAACGATGCACTCAGAGTACTTTTTCGCTGAAAAAGCAGTCTTGTTCTCCATTTTACATCAACAACAAAGAGATACCAATTTCCACTGAAGTCAATACCTGGGGCTGTATCTCAACAGCAGACAGACGTGGAATCCTCACACAAGAGTTAATAAACAACAGCTTAATGCCTGACTTGGATTACTAAGAAGACGTCTAAAACCGAAATCGATTTTGACCCCTAAGACAAAGCTAACCCTGTACAAGACTTTACTAAGACCAATATGAACATAAGGAGTGGAACAGTGGAGTACTGCCAAGCCACCCAATATCCAGCTCATCCAGTCTTTCCAATCGAAAGGCCTTAGACAAACAAAGCACCTTATTGTCACTACCTTCATTATCTACAAAGTCCTCAACATTTGTCAACGAACTGATCCGGTCCAGATTCCAAATCTTCAACACCAACCTTTCGAACCATCCTAACCATACTGCACGAGCCCTCTCTACTCATTCACATCCTGACAACCCACCACGTCGCCTCAACCGACGGTGACCTCGGGACCTCCTTGACATCTAATCGTACACATTGAGTGCAGCAATGGGTGGCTTCTCAAAGCAAAGCATGTGATCTACGGGTGCAGTGCTGGCATTAGAGCTAGTGTTGTGCTGTGCGATACATTAATCATATGTATATATTTTATAGTATACTATCATGTATAGGTAACAAATAAATAAAAAAAAACAGTTTGTAATATCATTGTTATAGTTTTATATAATATTTTAGTTTTTATTTTATCATTTTTAATATTGTTTTACTGGGTTTTTAGTTTTTGTGACTTACTAGTTGGGCATTGGACATAATTGTAATTTGTGTGGTGATTAATGACCGTTAATCGATAATTATTCAGAAATCGTGAGATGCGGTCTGGTGTGATGTAGGTTTCAGAAAAACATTTTCTTTATCGTGCCAACGTTTCGATCTTTATTGAGATCATCTTCAGGGCTCAAAGTGCCCAAGGCATTCTCAACACGACACGCAAGGATGGCACAATTACACAGAAGACAAACACTTTGAGGCCTGAATATGATCTCAATAAAGATCGAAACGTTGGCACGATAAAGAAAATGTTTTTTCTGAAGCCTACATAACACCACACAGCATCTCACGATTTCTGAATAATTAGTAATTGTAATTGTACATATATAAAAACATGAAGTATAGAAAAAATTATCCTTTTTTTTAGGTGTTACGAAAAAACAATATTTTTGAAGTTGATGAACACTGATCAATTTCCCGAGATAGTCTACTCTTACTTCCTGCTATCTTCAGTAAGGAAATTACTGTAAAGCAGCAACGCAAATCAGCGAGAGTAGAGCAGCAAGCAAGGTGATCATTTTGAACTGTGTTTATATAGTAAATGGAATTAATTGTTATGATCGCTGAGTTGTTTATAATTCATAAGCCAATAACCTTTTTTTATATTCACGATTTTCATACGCCATACATGCACGTACACGTAGGTGACGCAAGGCCTCCTGGAGGGTGTAAAATGCATAATTCCAAATAGTTAAAATAAAAATCACACCGAAAATGCTAAGTTGAGAAATTCTCGCTGCTTTGAGAAGGCAATTATAGAATCTCAAATCAACTCGATTCGTCATGTTAGAGAGAAATAATTGCAAAAATACTGTGGGCCGAAGTTGATGAACAATCAGTGAAACTGAATTACTCAATCCTCGTTTGATTTATAGGCCTCGAGGAGAATTTGGTAACGCAGTGTGCTTTTAACATAACTAGGTCGCCAAGAGAAGTAAGGACATGATATATCATCTAAACTAACAAGAAAGAAATGTCTTTTGTGGCACACAGAAATAAAGTGAAGGTTGTAACAATGTGTCTTATTTTCAGAAATCGACAGTTCAATTTAAAGAATACAAGGAAAAATTATACCAGCGTTTCACTGTTGCCTTAAGAAATCGTTGTAATTGCTAATCATCTTGAGAAGACTTAAGTACAAAGAAAAGCAAAACTTTATATTAATAACTTTATCAAGATATTCTTTATCGCATCACAAAGTATAACCAATTTGAAAGGATCCCATATAATCTGGTATCGACTTTCGAAGAAGAAATAATAAAAATATAACTTACGTAATAATAAGAAGTAATTTGCCCAACCTCACTATAACAACCACCAGCGATTTTTTCCGGATTTCAGATTAGGTTTATGAATGTGGTCAGGTAGCTAATCGGCATTTGACTACTGGTCTGTCATATAAGACAAATTTCTTGACATTTCAGCTGCTGAAGTTCTTCGCCTCAAGAGGTACCTCTAGTTGTTTAAATTGACTTACTAAGTAAGTCCTCGTACAACTTATGTGAAGGTGTACCGCACGCAAGTTTTCGTTTTATATAACGATTTTTTTCACAGCTTCCTTATAACGTTGCTATTCAGATTGATATTGACTGTTTTCTGCGGAGTTGTTTTTCATAGGCTGCATCTTTTGAAGGAAACATTATGATGAATAGATTTTTCTTTAAAAGATACATCAAAACATGATTAATATCCCATGAAACTAAAGCATCCAAATGACTGAATTTGAACCCATAAAAAATGTATGAAAATAGAGTGTTAACGAAAATAAATATTAATTAATATTATATATTAATAAATATTAATAAATAAATAATCAGGGCTCAAAGTGTTTGTCTTCTGTGTAATTGTGCCATTCTTGCGAGTGTGTGTGGGCCCTCTCAACACGACACGCAAGGATGGCACAATTACACAGAAGACAAACACTTTGAGCCCTGAAGATGATTTCAATAAAAGATCGAAACGTTGGCACGATAAAGAAAATGTTTTTCTGAAACCTACATCACACCCGACCGCATCTCACGATATCTGAATTACTATCGATTAACGGTCACTAAACTCTACATATAAATAAATATATTTTACGATAAATTGAAGGTTGAATCTTTAAATCCCCTTTAAACTGTTATATAAACAAAACGTACATTTCATGTGGTGCAGCTACACAGAAAAAAATTTATAGTCACTACGAAGATAACAAAGATATTTTCTTACAGCAGCCTTTCCTTAAAGTATGAAAGAACATGAGTACAGCCTAAAAAATAACCAATAATTCAATAATTTTAGCTTATTTATGATAAGAGAGCATAAAATAGATAAGAAGGAACAGTAACGCCCTTCATTCAGGCAGAAAAAGATCTTAATTGCCCATTCCGAGGAGCAGAATCTTATCTCGAGACAGGCTGCGATAAAAATCAAAGTGGATACATTCTTCCGAAGAACAGTCGTGTCGCATTCCTCTCAACGTAGATATCAATTTATAACTACCATCGGTTACGAGTTTATCCCGATGTAGAGAGTGATGCGATCAAGACGAAGGAGTTCAATTAAGACGGGCCGAGGAGCATGGATGGAGAGTGATTTAGGGCCAGACCGGGTTAATGGTTATTAATAGCGGAGAGCTAGAATGGTAATGGAGCAGCTCGGCGGTCTAGACATCCACAGCTACCTGTCTCTAAAAAGCCGACGGCTTACTAATTAAAAAACCTCGAAACTAATCCTGGCTAATAAATTCACGAGGGAAAATAAAACTGAAGACGTTTACTCGGGTTTATATCAAATAGACGCAAGCCATCGAAGACAACGCAAAAATGGGAAGGAGTTGCAGTCTTGATTGGTTCGTTCCATTCAGCTCTACATTCCAGGTCGGTCATCTCAAGATAAAATTTAACATCTTTCCAGGTTTTTAGATGAGATAAAAAGTCAGTGTCAAAGTCAGGATTCGATTCTCGTTGACAAATGAAGTGGCCGCGAAGAGCTTCTATTGAAGTTATTTTTCGTTTTATTCATTAAATCCATAATATTTCGTGGTCTATTGACCAAATTACTTCGTTCAATTAATTAATCTTTTTATGTAAAGTTTTAGTTGAAATGAAAAAGCTAGTGCCACGAGCGGGATTCGAACCCACGACCTTCGGCTAAATACGCCGCTGCTCTTCCACTTGAGCTATCATGACTTTGATCCACTCGGACACCAACTCCCCAAGTCAACCGGGGAGCTGTGAAGTTATATTTCGTTTTACTTATTAAATCCGTTATATTTCGTGGTCTATTGACCAAAAAGCTCCCCGTGGCCACTTCATTTGTCGCCGACAATCGAATCCTGATTACACGACATTTGAAAAATGGCAAAAAGGAGGTAAAATTTGAAAGGTTGTAGGTTGAGATGAGTAGTTGGTGTCCGAGAGGATCGAAATCACGGTAGGTCAAGTGGTAGAGCAGCGGCGTATTTAGCGAAGGTCGTGAGTTCGAATCCCTCTCATGACACTGACTTTTTTATCTCAACCAACATTTGACATAAAGATTAATTAATTGAAAGATGTTATTTGGTCAATCGGACCACGAAATCTAATGGAGTGTATGATATATATTTTTAGAAAATTCATTTTTAAAAATGTATGGCCATTTGATTTGCATTACCCACTGCTAATAAACTAGCCGTAGTTTTACTAATATAAATTCCACCAAAATAATAATGTCGTATTCGGTTTACCTTAATTCAAGACGGTTAAACTGTCAACAATTTGGCAGCGGCGTATTTAGCCGAAGGCCGTGGGTTCGAATCCCGCTCGTGGCACTACTTTTTGATTTCAACGAAAACGTTACATAAAAATTATTCAGAAATCGTGAGATGCGGTCTGGTATGATGTAGGTTTCAGAAAAACATTTTCTTTATCGTGCCAACGTTTCGATTTTTATTGAGATCATCTTCAGGGCTTGGGATTTACAAACATTGTGTAATTGTGCCATTCTTGCGTGTCGTGTTGAGAGTGCCAGTGCCAACACGACACGCAAGAATGGCACAATTACACAAAAGACAAACACTTTGAGTGAGTAGAAATACTTTGATTGAACATAAAAAATATATTTTGCCTTGTAGAAATTCACTTTTCCACATCCTAAATGTATTTGTTAAATGTAAGCAATGTTTGTAAATCCCAAGCCCTGAAGCTGATCTCAATAAAGATCGAAACGTTGGCACGATAAAGAAAATGTTTTTCTGCAACCTACATCACACCAGAACGCGTCTCACGATTTCTGAATAATTATCGATTAACGGTCACTAATCACCACACATTTCTTACATAAAAAGATTAATTAATTGAAAGAAGTAATTTGGTCAATAGACCACGAAATAGTATGGATTTTATAAAATTTAATTTAATACCAATAACATCACATTATATTGCTTTCATTGCATTCATAGAATACAAGAATTTAAGCAATGTCACAACAAAATCTTCTGGCAAGAATGTTCATCATCCGGTGCCAATGAGGCAAACAATTCGCTTAATTCTTCAGTTTTAATTTTCTTATCACTTCTTTATGGCAATTCTTATCACTTTTTTAAAATTCTTTATTCTTATAAAATATTTGGAAATGAGTTACGAGCCGAGAGTCGGGCTGACTAGAAAGATAAATTTACCGAGGTTGATAAGTGATGAACTTTCTCACAATGATTCCCTCCTCGCTCTCTCAAAGGAAGAAACGAGTGCATTCTTCCCTTTCGCTTTTTTTTCCCGAAGAAGTATTTACGGAATAAACGAATGATTTTTAAAGGCCGAATTAACGCCAGCTCCCTCGACCTCGATACACTTTTCAAAGGTGCCGGAACATCTGGCAAATTATCTTCCGCTCCCTTACATCTGAGGCACACATGCTTCCTTGTAGGTAGCCATGTTATTCTTTTCTCTTTATTAAACTTCACCAAAATGTATGATTAAAATGTGGTGCGATGCTAAGCTAGTTATATTTGTATTTTGGGAGGAATAAATGTACAACGCTAAGCATTTATGACACACACAAAAAATTTTATGTTTTGTTATTCATTAACTGCTTAATTCTCGAAAAGTTTATTTTATGAGTTTGCATCTAGTCATTGTTAGTCAAATTGAACAGAATGTTTTTGAGCAAAACGGGTTGTGAAGAAAGAACTATTTGTCGTTATAAAAACATTTTTTCAGGAGTAATAACAACTTATGAAAACCTTCCAACCAAAAGAATTTTAGCTTCCATCGATGTTGAACTTTCGGAAGAAACCTATGAGAAAAAATCCTTCCATAGTAGTGAAACAACATTTCCAGGCACTTAAAATTAACTAGGAAAGTAAAAAGTTCGATATGTTTTATGAGATTTGGGTTTCTCTGTTTACACATCAGAAATGAGAGATTTCATAGGTACATAACATGGGACGATTAATGGATCATGAGTGACAATGCCAATGAGGTCAATGGATACATGTCGATCATCCGACTCGTCTCTTTACATATATTCTTTATCCGAAAAAATTAATGACCACTAATGAGATCTAAACAATATGGCTAATCTTCTTTTGTAACCTGGTTGTGCATTTTTTGACCCCAAATAAAAATGAAAGACGACAATACACCCTCCCAAAAAAAATTTTCAATATTTTACGCTGAGGTAAGATTAAGATCGTTGGAAATGTTGCGAACACAGATGTAGGCAAAATATGGTAACAGACTGTCTTAGTAAACTGACACCAAAACTTTTCAGTAAACACAAAATGTGAATACTTCATAATTGAAGTTACTAAAAAATCCACAACTTGTTCATAAAAAATAAGTAGCCCTGAGAGGTCACTCAGTACTGTATAATGAGACAGTAGATAAGCTGGCTAAGTCCGCAACAACAGGTAGCACAATTATTCAGAAATCGTGAGATGCGGTCTGGTGTGATGTATGTTTCAGAAAAACATTTTCTTTATCGCGCCAACGTTTTGATCTTTATTGAGATCATCTTCAGAGCCTGGGATTTACAAACATTGTTTACATTTAACAAATACATTTAGGATGTGGAAAAGTGAATTTATACAATGCAAAATATATTTGTTATATTCAATCAAAGTATTTATACTCACTCAAAGTGTTTGTCTTCTGTGTAATTGTGCCATTCTTGCATCGTAATTCGTAAAATTCGTAATTTCTTAGAGATGGTTTATATCAACGGAGATAAACACAACATCAATTACAGAACAGATACATGTAAACTCAGTCGCAGCTACGCCAATATCATTAATCAAATTCAATATAGATAACATACATATATCATTACACTACATTCCACACATCAAATATTTTTCTTAGTCTAATTGTCCAACAATTTAGCTTTCCTTTTCCTATTTATCCCTTTTCTATATAATCCTGAAAGGATAATCTGACCGAACCATTACCAACAAATTTTTTCCTTTCGTCGGCTCTTTTCACCTCAAAGAAGCCAACGCCTTAAACAAAAATGTCTTTTCTATACCGACATCCTTCCCCACCCCTTCAAAATCCCACCCCTATAAACACAAAATAGCAAAACAGAAGACAAACACTTTGAGTGAGTAGAAATACTTTGATTGAATATAAAAAATATATTTTGCATTGTATAAATTCACATTTCCACATGCTAAATGTATTTGTTAAATGTAAACAATGTTTGTAAATCCCGGCCCTGAAGATGATCTCAATAAAGATCGCAACGTTGGCACGATAAAGAAAATGTTTTTCTGAAACATACATCACACCAGACCGCATCTCACGATTTCTGAATAATTATCGATTAACGGCTACTAATCACCAAACAGGTAGCACTTTGCTAGATATGCAACCTCACAAATGAGATTACAAAAATGATTTCAACCAACCATAATCAAAGTGACAATCAGTCTATAAGACGTCAGAAATAGGTAAATACTACTAATCCCTTTTTCCCGCACTTAAAAATAAACCCGAAGGTGGTAAAACAAAAAGATTTTATGTTAATAAAACGCGGCATACGGTATATGTTGGGCCTGTCTACACTAAATAAAGCATAGTTGTATGACATGATGAGATTGAAGATCTGCGGCAGATTATGCTGCTCTGCGATGAATACATCCTGAGAGGGAGATGATGTATCTAGCAATCGCAAAGTCTTCAATCGTGCATTTAATCATGGTGCATCAGGAGATGGTGACATTTACAAGAGCCTTTTTAAATTTATAATGATGGCCAATATGACAAACGAAAATATGCCAACGTAGATTTAAAGCAACTATGAATATGTTGGAATTTAGAAAATCGTAGAGAGATAGGCAGGAAGAATGTGAATAATCGAAGACGTTCGGACAAACATCACAGCATAGACGTGAAGCGATGTTTCACAATCAATGAAAACAAACTTTGAAAGCTAATTGAAATCGATTCACATTTTTGTGTACGCCGGTATTCTCGAGGCCGGCTTTATTTTCGTTGTGAATGCTGTTTTACGACTGTCCCATCAATTGCATTATGCAAAAATGATAAATTCAAATTAGCCCGGCTACAGTTTATTTCCGAGAATGGCGGTCGTGTACGTAGATCCTCGATAATAAATATTTAATTCCGACATAGGCGTCTGACTGTGATCCGGACGTTGGCGATAATTTATGTACGGCTTTACAAGAGTGGCCACGCGCTGAATAATGGACTGCAGCGAGGCGCGAAACCCATGTCGACGAACGGCGAGTCTATTCCATCAGCAAATTCAGAAATATCGCCCTCGGACAGTGTCTGCTTTCTGAATTTGAAATCGGTATCGAAGGACCGTTTGAAACAACTTACAAGCCATAAACCACCCGACGTTTCCTTCCCTGATAAGTTGCCACATAAAAATAACCTCTTGCAATACACATAAATTAACTATCATCTCTCAACGCTAACAATGTACTTTTAAAATTTTACAAATATTTTAAAAATTATACTTTACTCTGACTCGGAGTGATTGATGTAGGGTGAGGTTTATTTTATGCTGCGCCATTTAATACCTATTTAATCTCCTGTTCTTACACCAGTGAGTCATTATTTATCGAGCGATTTCATTAATCGAACTCGCTGTAATAGTTTTATTTCTTCCATGGCAAAAAGGAGGGAAAATTTTAAAAATGGGAAGTTAGTGTCCGGATGAATCGAAGTCACGATAGCTCAGGTGGTAGAGTAGGGGTTGAGATGGGAAGTTAGTGTCTGAGTGGATAGAGGTCAAGATAGCTCAATGGGTAGAGCAGCGGCGTATCTAGCCGAAGAACGTGGGTTCGAATCCCGCTCGTGACGCTGACTTTTTATCTCAACTAAAAACCATAATTAATTGAACGTATTAATTGGACAAGCGGACCACGAAAAATAGTGAATTGTTAATATATAAGACAGTTCTCCGACCCATGTGGACCTACAGGATAGAACTGTGGGGCTCAACCAAACGCTCCAATTCTAAAATAATTCAATCACTCCAGTCAAAAATCCTCCTTATTTTACGTCTCGAACCTTGCACTACACACCGACCTCCAAATTCTTTTTGCCAAAGAACTCATCCTTTCACGAAATTACGCTCTATAAATGTACACTCTAACACACTTGTCCAACAAATATGCTTCCTACCAAATACCCGCCGGGCACACCCGCCGTCTAAACCTGGGCTCACTCTAGGCCGGTGGGGTCTGACTTCCGAAAACTCGTTAGCGCATCCCACTCTGAAGCAGCGGTTAGATAGAATTTTAGGATTAAAAAAAAGAAAAAGGTACAATGCAGGAAAAACATGTTTATGGGACCTAAAATTTAAACAAAGCGGTTTTGTTGTTGTACCTTGTCACTTACTGATCACTTCTAGCGGGACCACCTTATAGGTACTTACTAATATTAAGTTAATAAAAGTATGTAAGACTAAAGGCCCCTAAGGAGTGTCATTACAATAATAATGTCTTGTTATTAAATAATATTCAAAACGAAGTATTTGCGACAAAATAATCTTTGGGACATTAAACGCCCCCGTATAATGTTAATAAGCCAAACTGTAAAACGAAGTAAATATGATACCGTTGCATTCGGCCCTAAACCGTCGTTTCATTGTTTTCATAGATTCGTTTTATAAATTATTCATGCATAATGAATAAATAATATTTGCCGTTATATTATTTGATGCATAAAATCATTTCGATTAACATAAATACACATTACGGTTGATCGACATGCCTCGTATTAATATTAACGTTGTCATTTTCGATGCTCACGAATGTCAAACCGAGTAAGGCGATATGCTAATTCCCTTATTTCCGATTTGAAAAAAATCGTCTAAGTAGGACGTCGATCGACCTAAGCCTTTGTTCTGAAACAAGTTATTCCCATAAATTCATACCCACAATATCATATAAAACGGTATTTCAACCATAGAATATTGTGTCAAAACGATCAACTTTTCTCGGCCAGGATAATGAAAATATAAAGTAAAATAGAAACAAATCAATGGTTGATCAAAATCCAAGTGGTTAAATCTTAACTGTTTTATAAAACATTATAGATGTAGGGTAGTAAAAAAATCAAAACCACTAGTCTATAAAAGTTGATCATCAACAAGAAAAAACCACTACTGGTTTAATAATCTAGAGATCAATTTCAATGGACAAAAAATGTGGTTTATTTTATATGCTTCATCCCAGTTAAAAGGAAGTAATTATGTTAACGAGCTTGACGAACTAACTTTCGAAAGAAACTACTAAGACCATAATAAATTGTTAGAAAATGAAATATTTTTGTGTACATAAAATTGTACACTAAGAATAAATTATAACAATAAAAACATTTTTGGAATACTAAGAGTGCAATACGAAACTAATCAAATGGATTTTTCATAAATTGATCGACGGTAACAAGCTTCAGCTTCTAACCATTTGCCTTTGAATACTTTCACGGAACAAAACAATACTGTTTTCTGAATGTCACTTGTGACGAAAAATGCATCCTGTCAATAAAGCACTTTCCGAGGAGTATTAATTTTTAATTAATTTAATTAATCTGCATGATACCTATATCCAATGGGCCATCTTTACTTTTCTTTCTCGCTTTATGGTTAAACTTAGCTGCCAGGCAACAGCTCTTAATAGCCTAGGTCAATTTGATGGCACAAGATGGTGGCATCATTGGCTGTTAACAGATGACCATGTCCCACTGACGTGAAAACTAAATATCAACAATAAAAGGTAATGCTTTGTGTATGGACGAGTACATTTTTAAACTTTCTGCACCACTTTTGGGCAGTGCGCGCACTTATTATGTTTCATCACGGAACGCAGGTGCTAACATTACGAGCAGTCTCACCCGCCAGAGAACCGAGCATAAATTCATACAAGCACGCACGAACTATGGGTTTTAAAGACGTAAGAAAGAAAATATTTTATAATTTACAGTGAACTGATCACATTTTCTTTATGAACTGAGGATTTATCACATTGGTATTGCGTGACGTAAACGGCCAATGCTATGTGAAAAGAACGGTCGAATAACACTATCAAATTAATTATAAATGAACAACCTCAAGAACTTATGTAGCTCTTATGTAGCATCCAGTTCCATCACATAGAAATATAATGTGTGGTGATTAGTGACCGTTAATCGATATTTATTTAGAAATCGTGAGATGCGGTCTGGTGTGATGTAGGTTTCAGAAAACATTTTCTTTATCGTGCCAACGTTTCGATCTTTATTGAGATCATCTTCAGGGCTCAAAGTGCTTGTCTTCTCGATACGACACGCAAGAATGGCACAGTTACACAGAAGACAAGCATTTTGAGCACTGAAGATGATCTCAATAAAGATCGAAACGTTGGCACGATTAAGAAAATGTTTTTCTGAAACCTACATCACACCAGACCGCATCTCACGATTTCTAAATAAATAAAAATATAATATCTAATCTGTTCATAATTATAAGTTTTAGTTTTAGATTATCATAGATATAAAACAATTTTGAATATACATGTCATAGAATAGTCACCACAAATATATCACATAGACAAAGAGGTGATAAGGGATAACATTTTTTAAATATCAAAATGTTTGTTAGTTCTGTTTTGGCTTTGATATGCTGAAAGAAACAATAGCTTCTACCGTCTTTGGTTATTTATGTGGAATTCTGTTTCGATGGTTGCTCGTCACAAAAGAAACTACTGGGCCTACAAACGGTAAAATCACTAACTCTGAAAATCGACGGAAAACCGCCAATCAGCTTGGAAAGGATTACTGTAAAACGCAAGGGTCGTTCCCCTAATTCGGGGGAAAAAACGGTCTTCTTCCTTTGAGAGACCTCATTAGCAGTCGCAGGATTTTCTCTATGAAAAAATCCATCTTCCAGGATTGTTAAAAAACAGTAGTTAACTATTTCGTATTATCACCGTGACTTGTATCAAGGATAAAAAATCTATCCCACGACCTTTCGGTCCCGGGTTCGAATCTAGCGGTCCTGCATTCGAACTCGACTTACTTAAAAATGAGTTTCTCTTTCAAAAATAGCGGCACCTCCGAGGGTTTATATAACCGCGTAGTTGAAATACCCTCTTAAAAAAAATCCTATCGTAAAAAAATTAAAACGAACCAAAAAACACTGAAGAAGATGTTTTCTTTTGGTGTTGGAAGCAGTGGAAATTCTTTAATTTAGAAACTGAAAAGGGACACAGAAACGGCCAAACCCTTTGATTTGTCATGGGAGAACCCGGATAATTCAACACGTTTGAAACAACTCAATTAGCGATAGGGTGCAGGGTACAAACGATCCGGGATTTATCGAACCTGGAAATCACCTGACCTATATCGGCGGGAACACAGAACTTCTCAGGATCGTCCTTGAACGTAGCCAGACATTTTTCCAGTCCTGATAATTTCCGGATAGAGAAAGTTTACACTTGTCAGGCTATGGGGTCCGTTCATCAGTCGGGCTGGGTAACCTCAATGGCCGCACAGTCAATGCGGTTCAAGTTCCAACGAGGCAGAAACTATTCTTGCCTATATTCCATTGGAGAAGTAGAATACTTGAAAAATATCTAAATAGATGAATACAGACAAAGAAGGAAGAATGCACGGAGTACATTACATTCGAAATAATGAAACGATCTCTCTGAGGGGTGACACGATGGCGACCTGATTCATGACTTCTTGTGAAGCATCCAATATTTTGGTAGCGATGGAAGATTCATTGGACAGTTGTTCCGGAAAAGTTAAGTATCCTGGTCACATATGCTCGACTTCTTCTATTTTCCTGTGATGCAATAGTTCTAGCCGAATCTGTATCACGTATAACCATCACCCAAACAAATTTTCACATTAAAAATGATACAACTTAAACCACAACAAATCAAACCACAGGAACAATAGAAAGAAGCTTTACTGAAAAAAAACCAACAAAGAAGAGAATAGGGGTAACACGACCTTTGTGTTAACCCTGTTGATTCTGTCCTGTTAGATCGAGAAAAATTATGACGTAGACTTGTAAGAATCGGCTAGTTAACATAGCTCGATCTAACAGGCCAGGGCCAATGTTAGGGTTAGGTCAAAAATGTAGTCACATTTCTATCCGTTAGGGCGTAGGTAACCAACATGGCGGCCATGATTTAACAGCTGTTTTTTGTTTACACGTATTTTTATTCTTAAATACGCGTTAATTAAATCAGACTAATACATTTTTTGGTTAATCTCTTACCTGTTCTTATTCTAGCATTAACAAAAGGTACATCAACTATCCTATGAAGTTGTAGGCTAGGATACAAGTTAGGTATTTCGGCACGAATTGAAGCTTGTCATTTGTTAGTAATTTTCGAGTGCATAGATCCCATTTTGAATGAAAGAGTTGATTAATTTTCCTTTTTTTAATAACTTCTGGCATCTTACAATTTAACCCAAAAGAAAACCAAAACAAACAACAAGCAGTCGATAATCTAGTTCATCGAAACAACAAGCATTCAAAGACTGTTGTAGCTTAATTTTTGGTTCTACGAATCGCCATGCGCAGCTTTGCGGCAAAATTAACAAGCCTTCAACGACTGTATAACTGTATTTTTGGTTCAACCAGACGCCACACGCAGCATTGCGGAAAAATTAACATTTAACATGCTAAAAAAAAGAAGGGGGCGTTCACGATCTTACTGGACACTTCTCTATTCGAGTTAACCCGAGTTAAAATTAGTTTATTAATTTATTAATAAGAATCGGCTAGTTAACATAGCTGTTAGGTCAAAAATATAGTCACATTGCTATCCGTTAGGGCGTCGGTAACCAACATGGCAGCCATGAATTTAACAGCTGTTTTTTGTTTACATGTACCTTTATTCTCAAATACGCATTAAATAAATCAGACTAATACATTTCTTTTATTAATTTCTGACCCGTCCTTATACTCTCATTCATAATAGATACGTCCCATATCCTATAAAGTTGTAGGCTGGGATTCAAGTTAGATATATAGGCACAAATAGAAGCGTGTCGTCGAGTGCATAGATAACATTTCGAATTAAACAGTTGATAAATTTTCCTTTTTTATTTACTTCTGGCATTTTACATTTTAACACAAAAGAAAACCAAAACAAACAACAACCAGCCATCAAAGCCTGTTATAGCTTTATTTTTGGTTCTACCAATCGCGAAAAATTATCGTTTAACATGTTAAGAAAAGAAGGGGGCCTTCACGTTACTGGACATTTATCTATCCGAGTTAATAGGAGTTAACATGTTAGAAACATCGTGAATACACCTAATGACTATTCAAAGACGTATTTACAAAATCCAAAATTGTAAGCGCAAGTGTTGAAAACAAGAGATTGAGTGGGAGAGTTTACTCAAGGGAGTAATTATTTCATTTCAAAGTAAAATAAACGAATACCTCAAAATTCAACGAATTCCAGAAAAAACAAAACCGGCGAAAACTTCTTACGACTTTTCCGACGTGCTGAGTAAATGGAAATTACGATCAATCGGTCCCCCGAGGCCCCCTTTTTTAATATCGGGCTTAATTAGGTTTCGATTTTTACATAATTCATCAGAAAATAGGAAGGGCGGCTTAGGAGACTTGAGTTGTTTTAAAGAAAGTGGAAGGAGTGGTGTATTAATTAACACTCGCGGCGAGTAAGGAATAACAATGTTGGATAAAAATAATTGTCAGCCCTTGCAACGCACAATCAGAAATTCACGTTTTTGAATAATAAACTACAATATCAATATATTTGTTATTGCGCGAGTCGCGTATTGCGTAGGTCACGTGGAAGTTTTTATTTTTATTCAGAAATCGTGAGATGAGGTCTGGTGTGATGTAGGTTTCAGAAAAACATTTTCTTTATTGGGCTACGTTTCGATCTTTATTGAGATCATCTTCTGTCGTGTTGAGAGTGCCCACTCACTTGTCACGTAAGAATGACTCAATTACGCAGAAAACAAACACTTTGAGCCTGAAGATGATCTCACTCAATAAAGATCGAAACGTTGGCACGATAAAGAAAATGTTTTTCTGAATGCTACATCACACCAGACCGCATTCCAGATGATTTCCAAATAATAAGGATATGGTTGATTTTAGTTACGTACATGTTAAACCTTAGCCTGTTTTTTGAGCAAGGGACAGGAATTGGGCTTGGGTGGATTATTGATGTTTTCCCAAGTATCGAAGAAAAACAGGGCATCGTATAAATTCACTTTTCCACATCCTAAATGTATTTGTTAAATATAAATATTGTTTGTAAATCCCAGGCCCTGAAGATGATCTCAATAAAGATCGAAATGTTGGCACGATAAAGAAAATGTTTTTCTGAAACCTACGTCACACCAGACCGCGTCTCACGATTTCTGAATAATTATCGGTTAACGATCACCAGTCACCACACGTTTTTATTTTCTTGGTTTGTTAAGGACATCTTGATACAATTGGCAAAAATAACTGCCATAATAATAATTAGTATATTAGTTAGCAGTTGTTAAAAAAACATGTAGATTATCTGTTTAAAAATATTTATACTAAACATTAATGACGTCCAGTGAAATTTCTCCTAGCAGTCAGAACGGCGATGAACTTATAACTTCATAATTTTTTTTATCCTGGTCTGATTACTTTAGATGTTTTAGTCTTTCATACATCTTGCATTTTGACATCTTTAGTGGCTTGTCCGTGTTTATTGCTTAAAATGTCATTTACAGTGTACCCACTGAACCACTAAAAATGCCGGAATGCCGAAACGGCTCCTAATTAGAAAGGCCAGGATGGTCGCCATGACCAAATTTCAAGTTGATAATATATTTTATGTAATTACGACTTAGTAATTTAAAAATAATGCAACTAAAGCAAAGTATTGAGTATCTGGAACATTGTGCAGCTTGTAACATTTTTTCGTAGAAAAATATTGGTAAGGAGAGGAAATTACATTTTACTAAATTTTTCAGTTTTATTTTATATCAGCCATTGATATTTTTTTTCTTTTTGGTCATTTTGTTAAATAATACTCAAAAGATAAATGTTATATTGAACTATTATTTTAACAAAAATCATTTATTTATTTGCAACTGCATTTTAAATGTGCAACAAGCAAATATATTGAAATTATTATATTGTGTGAACGTGCACACAATGTTGTATGCACGGACACATGAAAGGGCTTGCTGCCTTACAGCATTCATTCAGTGATGGGAGGCTTAGTTCATCGACAGGGTGAGATCACTTGGTAATTATCATCGGCTGATGTTAGGCAACTAAGTTGTCGCTTGGCCAAAGTCGCTTGGCCAAAGTCGCTTCAGTCTCCGAGGAGGAGAATGACAATTCGCAGATTGAGAGGTTTAGTAATCGGGTAATTTAGAATGACGATTTTTGTAACGGAGTTGGGCAAGGTCGAATACGAATGGGATTTTTAATCTGTACGAATTGTCTGGTTAAAGGCATAGAAAGGAGCATTAACTATTGTACGGAGAAGTTTATTGTTGTATGGATTGAAGTCTATATAGATTGGAGCGCTTAAAGGTTCCGTACTTTTCAAGTCCGTATGTCGTTAGTGGGGCTAGTAGGGCAGTGTATAGACTTTTTATGTTTGTTACTCTAAGTTTAGATAGCTTGTCTAGTGGTATTTTTAGCAGACTAAATGTTTTATATGAAAGGGGTACTCACGATGTTTCTGAGATGTTAACTCGAATAGAGAAATGTCCAGTATGATCGTGAACGCCCCCTTCTTTTCTTAGCATGTTAAACGTTAATTTTGCCGCAAAGCTGCGCATGGCGATTCGTAGAACCAAAAATTAAGCTATAACAGTCCTTGAATGCTTGTTGTTTGTTTTGGTTTTCTTTTGGGTTAAATTGTAAGATGCCAGAAGTTAATAAAACAGGAAAATTAATCAACTCTTTCATTCAAAATGCTATCTATGCACTCGAAAAGTACTAACAAATGACACGCCTCAATTCGTGCCGACATACCTAACATGCACCCTAACGTCTAACAGCCTACAACTTTATAGGATAGGGGATGTATCTATTATGAATGAGAGTATAAGGACAGATCAGAAATTAACAAAAGAAATGTATTGGTCTGATTTAATTAATGCGTTTTTAAGAATAAAAATACGTGTAAACAAAAACAGCTGCTAAATTTATGGCTGCCATGTTGGTTACCTATGCCCTAGCGGATAGCAATGGGACTAATTTTTCGACCGAACATCTAACATTGGCCCTGTCCTGTTAAATCGAGCAATGTTAACTAGCCGATTCTTACAAGTCTACGTCATCATTTTTATCGATCTAACAAGACCTAACAGACTTAACAGGGTTAACACAAAGATCGTGAATACCCTACTATCTTCTCCTCACTTAAATTGCGGCAGAACTCTTCTGGAAACTTTCCTGGTGTAAATTTAGCTTTCGATCGAATTGGCCAACCGGGTTTGTCGTTCGTGTTCAAAGACAACCTTTCCTTCACCTACTCTATCATACTGCACAGTTACCAGGTGTACCTCACGACATTAAACCGTCACAAACACATTTGCAGACGATACAGCGACCCTGTCATTCCCGCTCGGAAATTTCATCAACACCTCACACTGCTAGTGTTGGTGTGAAAAGAAAATATTAAAATTCAATACAGACAAATCCACCCACATTACCTTCATACCACGTAAAAAGAACTCTTCTTCAGCCATCATATTGTATAATATTCTCTTCCCAACTGCGAACAAGGTACCATACCTCGGACTATCCATACGACAAACACTTGTCAGGAATCCTCATAACTGATAGCAATGTGACTACATTTTCGACCTTACACCTACCATTGGCTCTGGTCTGTTAGATCGAGCAATGTTAACAGGCCGATTCTTACAAGTCTACGTCATAATTTTTCTCAATCTAACAGGAGCTAACAGAGCCAACAGGGTTAACACAAAGATCGTGAAGTTTTACTTTTGAGTTTCGCATGGGGAGTGTAAGCCGTTTGTCGAGGTACACTGCATGGTATCGTACTTGGTTCGCAACAGGGATGGGAAGATTATTAAAATATAAAGGAATGAGAGTTTGAACCTCACACAAAACGCCGTAACATATTATAGCTGTTAGTAAAGGTCCAATACACATACCCTTAACAAAATATAAAAAAAGATTTTTGGAACTTTATAAATTCAAAAATATAAAAAAATATTTTTAGTAATAATGGTCACGTACAACTTTCTAACTGCTCGATAAGCTGTTTTGAAAACAAATAACAGCTAAAATACTGTTGTGGCAACTTCGTATTCAAGTTATGCCGATTTGATGACAAAAAGAAAAGCTTATCATATATAATATTAAAGAACGTTGTTTTTTAATCATGAGAATTTCCCAAATTGGCTAAATGTCAAGGTTGGTCGAATAAGGCAACAACCTGATCTGTAACTGTCTGGATAGTTGTTCTTTTTGAGAGAGATTTTGCATAAAGGTAACAAATTGATGGAAGTGCGCATGGGCAGATTTGCAGACTGAACGTAATCTGAATTAGCGTCCTACGTTACTTGCCTTAGAATAGCGGGCTTCTTAACGACATGGTAAAGTCAAAAGAAGTTTTTGTTATTGATATTGTCCAATTGGAAAACACAAAAATTATTAAATATCTAGAAATGTAATAATATTGTTTATTTTATATTATCGTTTACGATTGGTATAAGTTTTCATGAAAAAAATTAAAATATTTAGCTGTTTTATATACACACAAGCAGGATGACAGCTACAAATACACCATCCTTATACATCTTTCCTTCAGTAAAGGCACAGTGTCAATCAGAACTGCTAAAATCTCTCCAGGAAACTTAGCATTGGCGGCATAATTCGTTATGCAAAAAGTCTGCAAATATCGTCAACGGTATTCGAAAGACGTTAGATAAATAACGGAAACGTTATGCAAAATTCTATATTTTTGGGAGTGTTGCCTTGTACAGCCTCATTCGGATGATATTGGAAGGGTGTTATTTCGTTAATAAATATAATTACAATATTTCAGGTGTTGAGTGACCGTTAGTTAATGATTATTATGATTAGATCGTGAGATGCGGTCTGGTGGGACGTAGGTTTTAGAAAAACATTTTCTTTATCGTCCCAACGTTTCGATCTTTATTGAGATCATTTTCAGACCTTGGGATTTATAAACATTGTAACGTTTCGATCTTTATTGAGATCATCTTCAGACCCTGGGATTTATAAACATTGTTTAAATGTAACAAACACATACAGGATGTGAAAAAAATAAATTCATTTTTTTCCACATCCTACATTATTTGTAAAATTTAAACAATGTTTATAAATCCCAGACTCTGAAGATGATCTCAATAAAGATCGAAACGTTAGCACGATAAAGAAAATATTTTTCTAAAACCTACGTCACACCAGACCCCATTTCATGATCTCTTAATAATGATTAGAATAATTGAAATTTGCAGTGGGATGTAAATAATTGGAAGTTGAAAATTAATTAATGTGGTGTCTATCATTAACGAATGTAAGCTAAACGATCATGTTGGTTACCCAACAACTTTCTACAATAAAATAGGTCTTCTATTTATTAACAAAGTTAACTAAAACTAAATATTTTCGTTAATTATTTCATTTCTATAATAACATTCTAAGTTATTATGGTTAAAAAAAAAATATATCTGTATGTAAAAAGATTTGTATATTAAGAAACTCAAATCCTCTCCGTAGGTCTCGATTTTCTGTTGTTATTCACGATTTTGAATTACGAATATATCATTGTTTCTTTATAAAGATAAAGGGTCCATTTTCGGCTAGAATCCGAATTAACAGTCGGTGATGAAAGAGTAGCCCAGGGGAAGTGTGTAATTCGAAAAACGTGTTTACCCTTGATGGAGGCTCTTCGGTCCTCGTGCGTCGTTCCTCTGACGGACCGAGTAAAAAGAAGAGTCGCTGTTCGTTGGCGGCCACCCAGAAAGAAGAAGAGTCTATTAATCCAAAGCTACCTGCCTTATAAATGAGCCAACACCGGGGGCTGGATTGAATTGATCAAAGATGTTGCACGATCCGGAGGCCAGCCAACAACCTTTAGCACCCTTCGTAGACCAACCTTTATTGGCCTCTTTCATCGCCTTGTAAATAAATTATAAAGAATAAAGTGGTACTGCTTTCCGGGTGATGTATATCACCATATCTTTGTTTTAAATAAGGATCGATATTATTTCAAACGTTAAGGAAAATAAGGATCACTTTAGACTTAGGTGAGTTTTTAATACGGATTATCGCAAAAGTTCATAATGGGTGATTGTGTTATTGTAGCAACCGTAGTATGAGCTATTAAGATAGGGGTATTCAAGATGTTTGTAAGATGGTAGCTCGTGTTAACTCGAATAGAAAAATGTCCAATAAGATCGTGAAAGCCCCCTTCTATTCTTAGCATGTTAAACTTAAATTTTTCTGCAATGCTGTGCTTGTTGATTGGTAGAACCAAAAATAAAGCTATAACAGTCCTTAAAGGCTTGTTTTTGTTTGTTTTGGTGTTGTTTTGTGTTAAATTGTAAGAAGCCAGAAGTTAATAAAACAGGAAAATTAATCAACTCTTTCATTCAAAATGCTATCTATGCACTCGAAAAATACTAACAAATCACACGCTTCTATTCGTGCCGATATACCTAACTTCTAACCTAAGGTCTAACAGCCTACAATAGAATAGGGGATGTATCAGTTATGAATAAGAGTATAAGGCAGGTCAGAAATTAAGAAAAGAAATGTATTGGTTTGATTTAATTAGGGCGCAATTAAGAATAAAAATATGTATAAATAAAAAACAGCTGTTAAATTCATGGCTGCCATGTTGGTTACCTACGCCCTAGCGGATAGCAATGTGACTAAATTTTCGACTTAATACCTAACGTGTGTGGTTATTAGTGACTGTTAGTCGATAATTCTTCAGAAATCGTGAGATGCGGTCTGGTGTGATAGGTTTCAGAAAAACATTTTCTTTATCGTGCCAACGTTTCGATGTTTATTGAGATCATCTTCAGGGCTCAAAGTGTTTGCTTTCCGTGTAGATGTGTGAATAGAATGACACGGAAAACACACGGCCATAATGCCTTCTTAACCTCGACCTGAGTAAATCTATCGTGGTCCTCCATTTTTGTAACTCTCTAGCCAGCTTCAGGTTGTTCATCAACCCCCATAGTTTTGCCAGCGGCTCGATGGTATAGGAACTTGCTTGCGATCTTTCCTCCCCTAGTTGCAAGAATCTATACCTACATAGATCCTCACAAAAACATAAAACATGTTCTGCGGTGTCCTCTTCTTTCTGGCAATAACTGCACAGTTTTTCATCCGTCTGTATCATATCCGGTGCGTGTGCCTTCTTACGCGGCAGTCCCCTGTCAGGGATGGTTTGGATAGTTTCGACGCTGGCGGATCCCCTACACTCAAGGAAATACAGAAGACAACTATACCTCCCTGAATCTATTGAAACCCTCCCTGACAAGGCACTGGTGCCTCAGAAGGGAGAGGCACATATAGAGAGTGCGGTGGGAGACCGGCTGATGCATCTCAGCCCTTTCGGGTATCTCTGTACCGTGCAGCACACAGTTGAGTGCAAAATGTTAACCCACCTCCTTGGAAGAGGCATGCCTCGGCATGTCTGTGGATCTGGTGACTTCTACACCTAACCTGACGGTGTTCACACTATCTACAGTGAGTAGTGGTGAGTCGCTCCTATGTTGAGAATCTAAACGTGTGATAACGCCTTGTGCCATGTACGCACGATAAAGAACCTCATTGTCGTATGACATTGCGACCCCTTTGGGAAACAAATAAATTCCCTGTCAGGAATCCAGGAGGACCAGAACCTTTGTAAGTTTTTCGAATGTCCCTTCTATGAATCCCTTCGCATGCATCATGCCAGGGGTATTGTTTACCACGTTTTTGCATTATTAAGAATCCAGGTTTGGACGTATACTTTTTGTAGCAAAATGCTAGAACAAAATAGGGCCTAGGGAATTAATATTGGTTCCCTTTTTCCTAATCTAACTTGTTAATTTCATTACGAGCAAAAAACCTTGGTAAGTAAACCAAATCTTAACAAAACAACTAAAGTCATACAGGAGGGTTAATTTCCGTTGGGTGCCGCAGACAAGGGGTAACAACCACATTACAACATATTCATTTTCCTAATCAACAAAAAAAATTATCAATCAACATTTCAAATAGTGTGTGGTGCAAGAATGGCAAATTTACACTGAAGACAAACACTTTGAGTGAGTAGAAATACATTGATTGAATATAAAAAATATATTTTGCATTGTATAAATTCACTTTTTCACATCCTAAATGTATTTGTTAAATATAAACATTGTTTGTAAATCCCAGGCCCTGAAGATGATCTCAATAAAGATCCAAACGTTGGCACGATAAAGAAAATGTTTTTCTGAAACCTACATCACACCAGACCGCATCTCACGATTTCTGAATAATTATTTCAAATAGTATTCCGGGTATTTCCTGAATTGAAAAAGATAGGTTGACAAATCTGAAAAATGTTATCGAATAGTAACTAAGTAAAATTTATAGCTCAAGGCAATTTTAAATTACTTAATTTCTAATTTTTTAAATTTCGATAATGGACGTAAGTGAATTAGCGTAAATATTTAAAGTGAACCATTTTCATCTTGCTTGTTATATCATATTAAACCAAGTATTCTTTGGTGTGTAAATATTTATTAAAATACAGACGTTCACCTCGTTTCACAATCACCGTGTTTATGTAATTTCTTATAGAATAACTGCTCACCTCCGAGAAAATAACTTTTTAATCGCAGTAACTATTTATATAAAGTATGATAGATACTCCGGCGGGGTAATGTATTATTATATACGATCCAAGTCCGGGCGCTACCAGGGAATAATAACTGCCGGTTGTTGATAAAGGGTTTAAACTTGATTTAAAAAATAATCAATTTCCCTAGTAAGCATAAGTTTATTACATGAACGAAAAAGAAATGAAAGAGAATTCTTGTCAGAATTTAAACACGTAGTTAAAGAATATTTGTAACAAAAATACAAACCAATTTGGAATTACGTACGTTTGTGCATACTAATTACGTGAGAGCACCTGACCAAAAATGTGACGTCATTCTCAAAGTTAACATTACAGTTATTGGAAATAGATTGTTTAGAATATTGAAAGGTCGGTTTCTGGGCTATTTAAAACATTTTACAAAATATTGAAATATTTTTTATATTGTTGTGTAGTTATCCTAAATTAGCCTAATGAACAACAACCAATCCTCAAAAAACGTAATTAATTGAAGTTGTATTATTTCATAACCTCATTTAATGAAAACAAAGGATCTTTTTAGTCTATAAAGCATTTAAATTCTGAAATAAAGAAGGATAATTGTAAAACCAATCGCCAGACTAAAAACTAAATAAATTTTGAAAACGGCCGGTGTTTTTGAAAAAAAAAAGAAGCCATTTGTAAATTGATAGCCCAGAAATATACAATAATATGCAATGTTAATACGTTAAAATATGCAATGATATGCAGGCAACCATTTTTTTACTATAACTTTAAACATAAATATAGATAATTAAACGAAATAGATATTAAAACTCTTTAAAACCAAAAATAATTAAAATTCACAAGTATTTCCCCCCTAACTACGAGGTTATATAAACCCTAGGGGAGCCGGTGTTTTTGAAAAAAAGCCGATTTGTAAGTATGTCGGGTTCGAATGCAGGGCCGCTGGATTCGAACCCGGGACCTTTACCTTACAGTGATGGGCGCCGTGTCAACGCCTAAACCGTTAACGCCACCGACGCCCTCGTTCCTCTTTACATTCCACCAGTGAAAGAGGTTTATAAAATTCAGTTCAAAATGAACATATTTGACACTTCCGTGCAACCATAAATTGTCCATGAACAACCCTTAAATAATTGTATAATTTTCCCTTTTCCTCATGGTTCGCGGTCGGATAATTGCCACTTTCTCAAAACACGCCAACCCCCTGTGTTTTCAGTACTTAAGTTTTAGATAGCGCCTAGGATTAAGTCATATAAATAATGTGTTTCAAATTTGACTTATTATTACATTTATTATCTTATCTATTGTATTGTATTGTATTGTATTGTATTGTATTATCATTAACTTTCGAACTGGTTACCTGTCATTTACCAACACGGGGTGCAGTAAATTTTGTTTCAGAGTCGTTTTGTTGTTTTAAATTTAAACAAATCTTTTTGGATGGTAGATACTACACGTTAGTACATCGATGATGGTATATTTAACTATTTTGAAGAGATTTCAAAAATATTCCTGCACCTCTTTTAAATCTTTCCATGCTGCACTGCCGATATCTGATCTATAACATACTAACCAATATGGAGTATGTGATACATGAAAAGTTTATGATCAAGTATTGGGTTGTCCGGAAAATAATGCAGGATTTTAAGTTTTCATTAAAAAAAATCTATATAAAATATTCTGTTTACGTTTACAGGATTACTCATTTGTATGAATGTCANGGAAATTATTTTGATTAAAGAACATTGCTTTAAAGTAACTAGTTTCTTTTTTTTTGTTTAATACCAAAATCCTGCATTATTTTCCGGACAACCCAATACTAACGACAAGTGAGATATGTTTCACCGAGCGTCAGGTTAGTAATAAATTACTCTGAAGGGCCGAATGGGGGAATGTGGCGTGAGCGGTCACTGCTGGCAAAGAAAGGCCAGACACGCTTATACAAAACTATACTTCCTTGGTTTTAAAGATTTTCCATTAATCTTATTTACGTACGTAGAATTGTATAATAAAATGTATAGGTAAGAAAAAGAAAGGTTGTAAAGTAGAGAGTCTAAGCCTATGTCTATGCCACTGCCAAATAAAAAAATATTTGAATTATGAAAATACAATATATATTTTTTGTTACAACATAATTAAAATACAGTACTATGTCGCTATAATACGTTGGAGCTTTATGAATTTTTATTATAAAATATTATGAATGGAGAAGAAATCCGCTGATTCTAAACATTTTCCTCGCTAGGAAAGCAACCGCAAGGACATTGGAGCTCTCACAAGATCGTCGTTTGAAAGTGTAGACTAAGGGACGAGGGTCCGGAGTTTTAAGGATGTGGCTGTTCGACTTCTTGCGGTCAGTTTGTGCCGAATGGGAGTAGAAGCACTATGTGGATGGTCAGGTTGTACATGACTTAGGAAATTTGGGCATTAGTTCGAATGATTTTGGATTGGATCGACTCGATTTTTTCGGAAACAAATTGGCTTTCTGAATGTGTGCGTGGTCAGTGTGAGTGAGTGTGAATGTATGCGTGCGCGCGCGCGCGTGTGTGTGTGTCTGGGTCTGTGTGTGCGATAGAGATAGATAGATTGATAGATAGCTAGATAGAAAGAAGAGTGTGAGAGAGAGAGGGGGGAGATAAATAGATAGATAAATATATAGATAGATAGCTAGATAGAAAGAAAGTGAGAGAGAGGGGGGAGATGATGGGAGATAGATATATGTTTCTAGGACTCCTGGAAGCCGGCCCGGGTGGATCTGTTATTAGTCAGCGAGACCGAATAATAACCGAACAATCCAATCTTCTTCTCACAAGAGAGAAAATTACCTAGCGATAGTAAATAAAAAAGCAACGTTGTTTATCATTCTATGTATAGCGAATAAGACAGTGTAGTGAGATAATTAAAATTAATAAAACGAACTTCGATAGATCTGCTTTCTTATCTTCTCGTTAAAAATTACTAATCATCTCATGTTCCCCAAAAAGAAAATAACCCGGATATGACCTCGTTACCTCCAAAATATTTCACGAGAGAGAGAGAGAGAGAGAGAGAGAGAGAGAGAGAGAGAGAGAGAGTAAGAGAGAGAGAAAGGAACAGAGAAATTGAGCTAGGAGAGAGAGGGAGAAGAGGAGAGATATAGATAGATAGATAGATAGGGAGAGAGAGAGAGTAAGAAAGAGAGAGGGAGAAGAGTAGAGAGAAAGAGTGGGTGAGATAGATATTGAGAAAGACATAGATAAATAGACAGCAGGGGAAATAGAAGAGAAGAGCGAGGGAAACTGGGAGACAGATAGGTCGATAGATAAATAGTTAGATAGATGTAGATAGATAGATGGAGATAGAGAGTGAGAGAGAGAGAGAGAGAGAGAGAGAGAAAAGGTCGAGATAGATATGTAGGTAGATAGATAGATAGATAGATAGATAGATAGATAGATAGATAGATAGAAGAGAGAGAGAGAGAGAGAGAGAGAGAGAGAGAGAGAGAGAGAGAGAGAGAGAGAGAGAGAGAGAGAGAGAGAGAGAGAGAGAGAGAGAGAGAGAGAGAGAGAGAGAGAGAGAGAGAGAGAGAGAGAGAGAGAGAGAGAGAGAGAGAGAGAGAGAGAGAGAGAGAGAGAGAGAGAGAGAGAGAGAGAGAGAGAGAGAGAGAGAGAGAGAGAGAGAGAGAGAGAGAGAGAGAGAGAGAGAGAGAGAGAGAGAGAGAGAGAGAGAGAGAGAGAGAGAGAGAGAGAGAGAGAGAGAGAGAGAGAGAGAGAGAGAGAGAGAGAGAGAGAGAGAGAGAGAGAGAGAGAGAGAGAGAGAGAGAGAGAGAGAGAGAGAGAGAGAGAGAGAGAGAGAGAGAGAGAGAGAGAGAGAGAGAGAGAGAGAGAGAGAGAGAGAGAGAGAGAGAGAGAGAGAGAGAGAGAGAGAGAGAGAGAGAGAGAGAGAGAGAGAGAGAGAGAGAGAGAGAGAGAGAGAGAGAGAGAGAGAGAGAGAGAGAGAGAGAGAGAGAGAGAGAGAGAGAGAGAGAGAGAGAGAGAGAGAGAGAGAGAGAGAGAGAGAGAGAGAGAGAGAGAGAGAGAGAGANAGACAGAGAGAGAGGAAAGAGGAGAGAGAGAGAGAGAGAGAGAGAGAGAGAGGGAGAAGAGGAGAGAGAGGGAAGAGGAGAGAGAGAGAGAGAGTAAGAGGGAGAAGAGGAGAGAGAGGAAAGAGGAGAGAGAGATAGAGAGAGAGAGAGAGAGAGAGAGAGAGAAAGAGAGAGGAAAGAGGAGAGAGAGAGAGAGAGAGGGAGAAGAGGAGAGAGAGGGAAGAGGACAGAGAGAGAGAGTAAGAGGGAGAAGAGGAGAGAGAGGAAAGGGGAGAGAGAGATAGAGAGAGAGAGAGAGAGAGAGAGAGAGAGAGAGAGAGAGAGAGAGAGAGAAAGAGAATGTGATTGAGAGAGGGAGGGACGTAATAAAAAGATAAATAAATCCAATCCTATGTTATAAAATTCGTTTGTTTTTAGCTTGGCCTTATAAAATAAAAACTTTCATTATACTGCAATTCTATGATATATGAATATTTAATGGCATTACATTCTAATTAACAATACTTGGAGTGACAACGTTTGGACTTGCCCAAAAATCAAATTAATAATTACAGAGGATTGTCCGTGAGCCGTTAAGCTGGATTACATGGTAATTCTTTTTCGGCCTCGTAGAATATTCAATAAAAAATAAATTACATGGAATGTAATGGCCCAGTAAGGTTCGCTAATCGATTGACTACTTTATGTTATTTATTTCATCTTTCTGCATATAAAAATCAATATTTCTATGTGTTTTTTCTTTTTCTTTTTTTTAAGTAAAAACCTTTACATGAAAAACATTCCAAAAATCATCAAACATCCAAAAATGTTATTTTAACCCAAGTGGAAATGAAAGATGAAAATGTGCATATTCGTATAATGTATTCTTGGAAAAATCAATTCATTGTAAGTTTTATTAGTTGTCTGGTTTAATTCCGCAACAAAGAATTCAATTAACAACCGCAAAGAGAAAAGCAATAAAACAATAATGACGATGATTATAGCTATCGTAAACTTTCAAGCTAATATTATTTTTCCGAACTCCTACGATTGTTCTCTACTGTTTTGTGTAGGTCAAATTGAATCAAAATACTCAGTAAGTAAAGAACGTATTTTAACTAGCGTTTGACAATAAAAAATTTTATAGCTCTGGGTTTTATATTTCCAATAATGATTATTTGGCGATCGTGAGATGCGGCCTGGTGTGACGTAGTTTTAGAAAAACATTTTCTTTACCGTGCCGTTTCGATCTTTATTGAGATCATCTTCAGAGCCTGGGATTTACAAACAATGTTTAAATTTTCCAAATACATGTAGGATATAGAAAAAAGTGAATTTATAGAATGCAAAAAAATATTTTTTTTATATTCAATCAAAGTATTTCTACTCACTCAAAGCGTTTGTTCATTCACTCAATTCACTTTTCCACATCCAAAATTATTTGTTAAATTTAAACAATGTTCGTAAATCCCAGGCCCTGAAGATGATCTCAATAAAGGTCGAAACGTTGGCACGACAAAGAAAATGTTTTTCTAAAACCAACGTCACACCAGACCGCATCTCTCGATCTCCAAATGATCATTAATTAACGGTCACTAAACACCACACATTTCCAACAATTTTGAACGTATTTGAAAGAGAATTTCTGTGTGTGTGTGTGTGAGAGAGCGAGAGATAGATGGATACAGAGATAAATGATGGATAGAAAGAATGATTAAAAAATCATTAAAAGTAAACAGTTAACACCACACATTAGCAGTAAAACTTTAATTTCCGTTGGCCGATTATAATGGGAAGGACAATGTCGGGAGAGAGCAAATAATATCATGTTTCCTTTGCAGAATTTCGGTCTAAGCATCTTCGAAAATATTTTTCATAATCTTTATGTAAAGTATTGGTTGTGATAAAAAAGTCAGTGTCACGAGCGGGATTCGAACCCACGACCTTCGGCTAAATATGCCGCTGCTCTACCACTTGAGCTATCGCTTTGATCTATTCGGACACTAACTTCCCATCTCAACCCAACCTTTCCAATTTTTCTTCCTTTTTGCCATTTTTCAACTTTTCTTCGAATTTTGTATCTTACGCAATACCTTACATATAGATTAATTAATTGAAAGATGTCATTTGGTCAATCGGACCACGAAATCTAATGAATTTTGCATAATTGTGAATTATTTAAAACAAAACATAATTTATTCAACATACAATCATACATGTAATTTTCAATAATTAGAGAGATTCAGGATTTTTGTTTAAAAAAATGCTTTAAAAACTTTTTTTCTCTGCTGAATTAACTTACTCTCTTAAGTAAACCTAACTTAATAACCTTACTGCTACATCAATTTTTAATATCAAATTAAGATGAAAAAATTGTTTGAACAAAGTTTAGCAAAGAATTGAAAAGACTAATAAACGATTTTGTCAAAAGGTTGAAAAATAATAGCCGACGCTTAAAGAAGACGAAGAAATAAATGAAGATCGATGTCTGTACCTAAACGCATGTTAAATGAGATTTGTACACATCGTAAGTATTCTAAGAAAATTTTCGATGTAGACGGTGGAGAAAAATCCATCGACACAGAGTGCGTGGCAGACCGTAAATCCAATATAAACCGCATTTGCATCACTGTGAAAGGTGCGGGATTCCGATAGAAATGGAGTTGTTTTATATTGGGTGTCACATACTTGGCCCGCTATTGTTGTCTTAATACATCAGAGCCGGAGGAGGACGGAGTGATTTGCCAGGGATACATTATTCATGCAGGCTGCATTAGGTAAGACGAGGGTTAGTACAAATGAGAGGCGGTTTTGGTATGCAGCGAATCCGTCCGAGGGGGTGCCCGTTTGGTTTGAGTGGCTTTGATGAAAACCCAGCCCCGACCCAACTTCAACCACCACTTCAGGACCTGAATAGTAAATTGCGAGACGGATTGATCCCGACCGGACACAATTCAGAGAAATCCCACAAACCAAAAATTGACTTTCAATGTCAGAATCTTTAATTTAACCTGCTCGAGTCGTACATCGATTATTGCACTCCTAGGGTAAAATTGACGTTTGCTTCGTGGTGAAACATTAGAACGAAAGCCCAAGCCCTTTGGGGGTCTTCCGCCGTTTAGCATTTACCGGCTTCACTAGTAGTTCCTCTCCCGCATCCAAATCCTCCACCACTCGTCTGCCCAATCGATACTCGCTATCGTCGCTTTTTCTAGTTCCATCTTACATAAAAATTATTTAGTCCTTGTACATAATTTATTATCTCCGACGTTCTCGTCTGCTCAACAAAGCCTAATCGATTTGACAAATATCCGAGACAAAAGTGACTTGGTAAGTCAGACCGATGAGCGATAAGTTTTTTCGGCTTCTAGCGGGTGGACGATGAGGGGGTCCTAGCTCCTAGGGAGGACAGGGTTTAACCGGGAGCCCGATAATAAAGGCTATAAACTCCAGTCGGTTAGGTTTAATTGATTCATAAAATTCTGGTTTCGATAGCATCTCGGCCGACTTGTTGATATTTCTCCTGTTTAGGGCTTATCTCGGATTCCGTTTTGCGACGCGAATTCTCCTTTCAAAAATGCTCGGTCAAGAAAGGACTTAATGTAATTTATTGACTTGATCGTATTTTAATGAGATCTTTTTGATTGATCTACTGTATGAAATATACCTTATTCAATGTGTCTACAGATGTTTATAAATATGCATTAAATAAGTATAATCTCTTCTACGAGGGAATCGTTAGACTCGCCGAGAGTGGCCAATTTTAAACGAAACATTCTCAAAACGTGCATCCTATTAGAAAATTTAAGTCATCTCTTACATCATGACATTTAAATTAACTGCAAAAATTCTCAATGATCAATACATGCTACCAATATACCTGCTCTGATATGTACTAGTTGTGACCATAAATAGATAATCAATGTTGTGTGAGTTGTTTGAAAGAAATAGAGGAATTTGTTTCTTTTCTTGAATTATTTAAGAAATTTATTTGATAATATTGCTTAACTTTTTATATAATCGTACACTTAATTAGTACCGCCTACTTAATTTTATATAACAGAACATTTTAAAAAGGTCGTAAATATTGAAATTGTCAACGTAACGTTATGGCCTCATCAGTAAGAAATGAAGCTGTTACTGGCCATACTTTACAAAATGTAAGTGTATTTTCTCCATACTTTTTTAATTGATTCATAACAAGTAGTTCCAACAATGGAAAATATTGTACAAGGTATGAGCTGAGTGATGAATAGGTTGGAATGGATCGAAATGTTGAAAACGGAACTTTAGAAATGGTCATTTTGTTCACGTAAAAATAAAAAAAAATCATTGTGGATAAGGTAGAGGTGGATATTACAAAACGTTGGTCGAACACCAGCTTTGTTCGTTACTTCCCGTACTACAGGAGTGATGTTTCTTACAAATTTACTAATAATATAGTAAATTTTGGGTTTCCTAACAGATTTAGAATTCTTCTTAGGGGTCATTCATTCTCTCTTCTCTGTCTGTCTGTCTCTGTCTCTCTGTCTCTCCCTCTCTCACTCTCTCTCTCTCTCTCTCTCTTTCTCTGTCTCCCTCTCTCTCTCTCCTCTCTCACTCTCTCTCTTTCTCTGTCTCCCTCTCTCTCTCTCCTCTCTCACTCTCTCTCTCTCCCTCTCTCTCTCTCTCTCTACCTATTGGCATATCTGTCTGTCAATAGAAATGATAAATGATGGAGTGAGTGTGGTGTTCAATCCTTTTTAAAAATATAGTTCCTATTCACAGTAAGTTGTTTTGCAACGATCCAGATTTCGAGCCTTTTAGCTCATCATCAGGTAGTAGTCCTTCAACCTGATGATGAGCTAAAAGGCTCGAAATCCGGATCGTTGCAAAACAACTTACTGTGAGTAGGAACTATCTTTTTAAAAAGGATTATCTGTCTATCAGTTTCCCTCTCTCTCCTCTTCTCCCTCCCTCTCTCTCTATCTCGCTCTCTCTCTCTCTTTCTCGCTCTCTCTCACTCTCTCTCTCTCTCTCTCTCTCTCTCTCTAGCTCAATTTCACGGTTTCTCTCTCTCTCTCTCTCTCTCTCTCTCTCAATCTCTCTCTCTTTCTCTTGCTCTCCCTCTCTCATCTTCTCTCTCTCTCTCTCTCTCTCTGCCTATTGACCTATCTGTCTCTCAGTTTCCCTCTCTCTTCTCTTCTCTTCTCTTTCTCCTGGTATCTATGTCTTTCTCAATATCTATCTCACCCACTCTTTCTCTCTCCTCTTCTCCCTCCCTCTTTCTCTCTCTCTCTATCTATCTATCTATCTATCTTATCTTATCTCTATCGCTCCTCTTCTCCCTTTTTCTCTTAACTCAATTTCTCTGTTCTTTTTTCTCTCTCTCTCGTGAAATATTTTGGAGGTAACGAGATCATATCCTGGTTATTTTCTGCTTGGGGAACATGAGATGATTAGTAAGGTTTAACGAGAAGACGAGAAAGCAGATCTATCGAGGTTCGTTTTATTAATTTTAATTATCTCACTGTACTTTCTTATTCGCTATACATAGAATGATAAACAACGTTGCTTTTTTATTTACTATCGCTAGGTAATTTTCTCTCTTGTGAGAAGAAGATTGGATTGTTCGGTTATTATTCGGCCTCGCTGACTAATAACAGATCCACCCGGGCCGGCTTCCAGGAGTCCTAGAAACAGCGCAGCCCCACCGAAATCGTGCGCTTTAACGGTCGACTCAAACACGCGATCCTCCGATTAAACGCTAGGAGTGCACACATAAACATCGGTTGTTTACATTTCATTATGTTGTCCAGGCGTTGGCAACTGTTGATACTACCCTGGATCCGGCAACGGTACTTGACGAAAAACCTTTACAATTTGTTTTAAACATCATGGGACCGACTGAAGTACTGTAAAATAATACGGTTTTATTTCCAGCATTGGAGGGAACCGTATGTTTTATTCTAAGCATTTCGGAAGATTTTTTTAATTGAAAAGTCGACTCAGACATTTCAAACTCTTTATTCTAGAACATAGCTCGTTAAAATTGCCATTAGGTATGAATGTATTTATTGGTGTGATTGAGTACCGAGTGTGTAGCTGTCGGATGCCTCTGTCAAAAAAAAAAATTCATCGAGTGTTTCTTTTGTTGTATGCCCGAGAATTCTCATGGTAATTACATTTACCCCTGGATAATTCTGTTGCCTTCAAAATGAACAAATATGTACATAGTTTGAAATTAGACTTCTCACGAATTGCGCCACCTACGCCGGTGTTGTCATCCCGGGCTGTAGACAGGTCATTTCAGGTCCAAACGCATACCACGTAAGAATTGTCCATGTTTCTATTATGGTGGATTAAGGTGGGCAATATTGTGACAAGTTAATAAAGAGAAGTTTTAAAAATTATTAAAGTTTTAAATTGTTTTATAAATAATTGTTAGATTATTTAAATATAAATCCATTAGAGTTCGTGGTCCGATTGACCAAACAACTTTTTTAAATTAATTAATCTGTATGTAAAGTTTTGGTTGAAATGACAAAGCTTGTGCCACGAGCGGGATTCGAACCCACTACCTTCGGTTTAATACGCCGCTGTTCTACCACTTGAGTTATCTTGACTTCGATCCACTCAGACAGAACTTCCCACCTACCGAATTTTCCTTCCTGTTCGCCATTTTTCAATATTTCATCTCAACCACTATCTAACATAAAGATAACTTAATTGAAAAAAGTTATTTGGTCAATCGGACCACGAACTCTAATGGATTTAATAAGTAAAATGAAGTATATTTTCACTAAAGCTAATTTTATTAAATCTATTATACTTCGTCGTATATTGATCAAATTACTTCTTTCAATTAATTAATCCTTTTATGTAAGGTTTGGGTTGAAATGAAAAAGCTAGTGCCACGAGCGGGATTCGAACCCACGAACCTTCGGCTACCACACCTATCAACTACCCATCTCAACCTACAACCTTTCAAATTTTACCTCCTTTTTAACATTTTTCAAATATCGTGTAATCAGAATTCTCGGCGACAAATGAAGTGGCCACGGGGAGCTTTTTGGTCAATAGACCACGAAATATAACGGATTTAATAAGTAAAACGGAGTATAACTTCACTAACTTCTCAGCTCCCCGTGGCCATTTCATTTGTCGCCGAGAATCGAATAAATTACACATTTGAAATATGGCAAAAAGGAGGTAAAATTCGAAAGGTAGGTTGAGATGAGAAGTTGGTGTCCAAGTGGATGGAAGTCTTGATAGCTCAAGTGGAAGAGCAGCGGCGTATTAAGCCGATGGTCATGGGTTCGAATCCCGCTCGTGACACTGACTTTTTTATCTCCACCAATAGCTTACATAAAGATTAATTAATTGAAAAAATTATTTGGTCAATCGGACCACGAACTCTCATGGATTAGTAATAATACAAAATGGTGTTTATCAATTGTACTGCCCTGAGGAAGGCAAAATATGTACGCAGATAGCTTGGCAAACTTATACAAATTTTGTTCATTGGACCACAAATCTGATCAAACATCGAGAAAAAAAACTGTTTTTACTGACAAAACTTGAACATACTTACTCTCTATTTCATTTTTAAATGTTTTCGTTTTAATAAACAAATTATCCACGCAAGTGGGGCGATGGAGTCCTCAATATTCTTTCCCTATAAATATGCAATTAATTTAATTCAGATTCCATGTGGTGCTAAATATTCCGACCCTACAAAGACACTCTAACAAATATAATCAATTGTCGCCATACCATTTAAAACAAAATACATCTATTACATAAAAAACTATATACAGAATAACCATTTTTTCCTCCAAAACTCGAACAGGTTAAGTTATTGACTATGTAAGGACAACAATGAGAGGCAGACGCATTATAAAGTTCTTCAGCTCATCGGAAAAAAATCCTGACAATTTTTTAATTTGAAATAAATTTATTCACATACTTAATAACCTGCTGTCCGATTGGAATCTCATGACAACATCGCTGACTCCAGGAAGTGGTCAGCGGTTCGTCACGACTGGCACAAGTTACTGCGCGAGCCTGATACCGATTTTGGTAATCCGAGGCTGGTCTCCCAGTATAAAAAGGGCTTCGTTGTTCGCCGCTAGCCCTGTTTTCCGCTCCGGTTCCCAGCCCGAATCTGGAAAACGTCTTCCTGGAGAGCTCCATTTGTAAATTAGCGATGGGAAGCGGCCTGTTTGATTTCGACACAGAATTAGAACCGTCTTTTTTAACCCGGCTTCCCACCAACCAAAGCCGGTCGGGACCCAGGAATTTCTTCACGCCATTCTTTAATTACACGGATTGTTCATTCGAAGAGCGTATATAAACAGAAAAAACATCGCCTGTGCGCTATCGGTTACACAATGAGCTACACTCCTGAGAAGTAAGGAAAGTGAAATTTAACAAAAACAACTGGATCAGTTAAAATCGGTCGTTGTAGTTTGAACATGTTCTATTACGTGGTCAATTCTCTTTTTCCAATTCAATTGGTTAAATAAAAAATACACCAGGTTCCTGATCCAATGTGCAGGAGAAATGAAGTATTATAACTTTTTTTAAGAGGATTTAAGAGATTCCTGTTTAACGAACAAATTGGTTATATTTGTAATAAATACGTGTTCAATTTTCCAATTTTTTTCAAGAAGACATGCAAATTTTTATTTAATTGAAGACGTGACAATGTTAATACTTAATTGTTGTTTGAATAGTTTTTGAGGAGTTCAAACTCTGCCCCAATCCGTCTCAATTTAGAAAGTTTTCTTCAGGAAATAGGATTTATAAAAACCAACGGAAGACTTCGATCAATGGTAAACGCCTTAAGAAAGATGTGGAGGAAAATCACAAAAACACCAGAGAAGGTTCAGCTCAGCTTGAGGTAAGAAGGACATATTTTATAAATAGTCTGAATTTGTCATTTGAGCCTCTTCTACGAGAGGTTGTCCTGTGAGAACAGTTCACACTGAAACGTCGTCGTTCTTCACTCACTGAGGAAGTCTCGTGGACACTTTCAATCGTCTTGGAGGTTATTCGGATAGGGTTGGAAGTGATAACTGTCGTACTAGTAGATTACTGTTAAACTCCGTGATTGATAAAAATTTTTATGGCAGGTTTTTATGAGGTCACAAACGGGATGTACAGGTTGTTACGAATAGTGTAATTTGAAACGAAAAGGAGCATTTATAATTACACAAAACTTTTTAGACTGAATTGGTCGGAGACGTTAGGATTGGGAATCTTTGGTTAAGCCCCGACCTTTACAACCGTACTCCCAGAGAAGTCTTGTAAATTAAAAGTATATTTTCAATGTTTAATTTTAATCGTGAGTCGAGTAGTACTTTTAAGTCAGTCATTTATCCATGACAGGTCCAAGAAAACGCAGAAGGAGAGTGGTAGGCATTGAGATTCCACTTATACATACTTTTACGCTGGGTAAAATTTATCTCTACGCTTTTCGTTAAGTTTATTTTCATTCTCCACTTTGTCAACTCTACTGTTAATTCATTCAGGTGTTGTTATAAGTGTTGAACGTTTATGAAGTGATCTGAATTACGTCTAAGAATCATCAGTGAACACGTGTTGAAATGTTTACATCTGTAGAAATATTTACAATGCATTTAACAATGTATATTGAAAATAGAAATGGGCTAAGTATACTTCCCTGAGGAACACTTGCTCTAATGCGCATGTAAGGTAAAACTCAGTTCTCTGAAGGACTCGGCAAAAGCGGTCCTCAGATATGATCTCATTATGAGGAAGTACTCATCAGGAAATGGATTCTTAAGTTGCCAAAGCAAGCCCTAGTGTCTCCCTAGATCGAAGGACCGTTCCAAATCAAGAAAGACACACAAGCTGTTTTTCAAGTAACACGGTGGAAATGTCGAGTTGTCCAGGGAAATGAGCCCAGTCCGAACTCATGATCGGTAACAATATTAGAATTTTCAATTCTAGATAATAATCTTCGGACAAGGAGTTTTTCTTGCATTTTGGCAAGAATAGACAGGAGACTAATGGGTCGTTAGGAACTAGAAGGATCGGAAGGTTTATTTGCTTATGATTAATTTTAATTATTCAGAACGTCCATCGCAATGTAAAATATATAGTCCTGAGTACAGTGTTGTATAGGTATGTTAAGTAAAGTAAAACTCCGTTATGCAAATTTTGTAATATTTATTTTTTTAAGTAAATCATATCCTGGAGGTTTTCAAGAAAGTAGGTGTTTAATTTTAGGTCTTATGACCGACTGATAGTGTGCAAGATGTAGGAAGAAGAGAGATTTGAAAATTTGTTTCCAATGGTACGTTTTGTTAAAGAAGTGTAAAATTTAAAAGTTCATTATTTGTTTTTAATTTCAATATTTTTGAGATGTAATAACATTTCTTCAGCAGAAAAGCTGTGAAAACATCAGAGTTTGCTCTTATCGATTTTTAATCATTAAGGAAATTTAACCATCAGCGTTTTTCTCATCAAAACATATCAGAAAAGTTGTAAATTTGCCAATGCAAATATCCCCCAGGAGCGTTTTGCAACACCGACATAATTTCTCATCATGGCTGTCCGTTGTGGCAACGTTCGAAACTATTTATATTTATTACCACGATTGTAGCCCGGAATGGGCTCCATCTACCTTTTTCTCCCTTCACCGACGTGAATACTAAATATTTCCTCTGAAAAGGTCAATCGTGAAACGGCCGTGCGAGTTTATTTTATTGTGCCGATGTGTTGACGTTTAAATGGGAAATCGGTAGAGTGCCGTTTAATTCTTTCGTTTAATTGAAAGGACAAACTGTCGGGATACGACAGAATTAAATGGATATTTTAAGGCGAGTTAAACGTTTAGCTGTTTCCCAAGCTGAGTAACAACGATTTAAAACATCACATGAATAGGGAAATCCAATTATGGACCATCGAAGGACTTCTTGTAGATAGTAAAAATAATGAAAAGGGAGAAAATCAATAAAAACCGCTGTTTATTAATTTTACCTAAGGAGCATACAAGGATAGTCCAACTCAAATAAAATTTAAGTATAAACTTACTTTGTTTATAGAAAAAAATAAACTATATCAATAAATCTTTTAAGTAATTCTAGTTAAAATAGTAAGTTCCTATACCCCTCCACCATATGATAATCAGGACAGCACAGGAAACTATTATTAACATCATCAAAGAGAAACTTCCAACAGGACTTAAACAAAAATGGAGAGATAGTAACATCTTAATGAATTAACATCCAAAACTCATGGCCCTAATAGACGGCATGAACAGGAGTTCAAGTAAAATTTCCAGACAAATAACAAAATAACAAATAAAATAAATAACAAAAAAGAATGAGAAAGAAGGATAATTCCATACCATGCGGTTCACTGACGGATCTAGAATGCAGAAAGGAATATTCTCAACAGATGTGAATATACACCAGCATCTTCCCGGCAGAACTCCATGCAATTGAGAGATGTACCAGTGCAATCTGAGCAAAAGGTACAAAAACATGACAGCATGTCAGATAGCTACGTAGATATCAAAGGACTAAGTTCAATCATCATTAGCTCAAAAATGGTGCTCAATTGCAAATCTAAACTAAACAGATTAGGTTAGCAAAAGAAAGTCAACATCTGCTTGGTCTCAGGACTTTTGGGAGTTAAGGGCAAGGAGAGGCATAGCGGACCCCCTGGCAAGGAAAATCTCTGCTATACGCTTATAGTCCTGACCCTTCTGTGGCGTATTGATTCATACTATAAATTAGTGTCGTAGACGAAAGGACAACATGAATATGAAGAAACAGTGAACTTCACTCATTGGACATAAGCAGTCCTTATAGATTTTGAACGGAAAGGAACAACAAAATGCATCAAAAGCAGGATTCTTAACAGGACTCTGCAGACTGAATGGTCATTTGAAGAAGATTGGTTTAACTCAACACAGCACGTGCAGAATGGGAAAAAAAGGAGAGGAGACACCTACTCATAAACTGTGGGAGGGTTTTGGGATGTACTACGCAACCGTAGAAGAAATTCAACCACTGAAATCCGGCGTACCAATCCGGCTCTGACTAAACTTCCAGACTTTTCCCAGTGGCCGCCGGAGTTCCCCAAGGTTCAATCCTAGGGCCATGCTTGTTCCTCCTTTTTATAAATCCACTCCCCTCACTGAGAAATTGCAAAATTACGCTTTATGCGGATGACATTGCTGTCTATTGTTCATCCTGGAGGCCTAAGGCAATTGTGAAAAGATTAAATGACAGCATCACCAGGATTTGCAGGTTTTGTCACCGCTGGAAACTCAGAATTAATGTCCCGAAAACTGAGGCCATATTTTTCACAAAACGACGCCCAATATTCAAGGAAACCATTTCCATTCACGGACACAAAATAGAATGGCGTGAGGGGGTAAAGTACTTGGGCTTAACTCTGGACCGAAAACTTAACTTCTCTCGGCATATAAACAATATAGTAACGAAAGGTAAAATAGCTATAAAAGCCTTATTTCCGCTGATGGCCCGAGAGAGTGGAATGAGCTTTGAAAATAAACTAATTATATATAAAGTAGCTATTAAACCTATGCTGTTGTATGCTTGCCCAGCATGGAGTTACGCGTGCGAATCGAACATCAAAAAACTGCAAGTGGTCCAAAATAAATTTCTAAGGTTTATAACCTCACTACCTCAGATTCTCGATACACCAGAATTGGCCTCCTCCATGAGAAAGCGGGAGTGGAGTATATTAATTCCGAATTAAAACGTCTATCCAGGAATTTTTTTTATGGGTCTCTCCTCCAGCAAGAACACTACTTGTTGGGATATAGGAGTGTATGATGTAAACTTTCCATGGAAACATAGAAGGATCAGGCACAATGCATACATTTAGGATCTGTGATATAATTATTGTTTCCTCTAGAGCTGTCATACTATAAAACAATTTGTGATAATTCAATTACCCGTGTAGCATTGTTCTTGTTATTCTCATTTATTTATTTATAATTTTGTTAACAAATTTTTGTTAATTCATTTGTTAATTGTTATCCTATTTGATACCTAGTGGGTTTTTTAAGAAGATTTTTCCCACTATTTTCTTGTTTGATTAATTAAAAATAATAACAAACTAGGACTAGGTGCGTTGATAGGAAAATGTTTTGAAATAGGAAGTAAAAGTGCCCCGCCACTTCCCCTGCTTAATGAATGTTATGTAACACAATGTACAAGTATTTTTTTAAATCAATTTTTATTCATTCATTCATACCAATCCGGCTCCTAGATGAACTCCTGAAGAACAGGACAGGGGATAGAATGATTCTTAAAGGGGTATATTACACACCTCTAATGATCTATATCTACATATGGTTGTCATAGGCCACTTACTTGGTCTGTATCCAATCGCGGGTTTTTAACGCGTCAAACGCTTTTCGGCATTGCGATTCTTTCAGTGAGAAACTGAAGAGAGACAGACCCAGTAAGTGACCCTGTGCCGGTTCAACACGAGTTCACCGACTCGCAGACCAAAACCCAACAACTCTACATCTAGTTGTTTTAACTAATAGACTGATCAACTAATTTTAATAAATAAATCTTTTAATTAACTCTCATTCTTAATAAATTATATACATTTATTAATCTAATTTTATTTCCGAAATGCTTCGAAATACCAAGATTCAAAATTTGCCTTCTATACAATTAATAACAAAAGAGCTACAGATAAAAAAATGACATATAATAGAACTGCTTCGTTTTTAACAAGACAGTTTACTGGTTCTCATTAATTTCTATGCATTTTTTCGAACATGAGATAACCGGTTTGTTAATATGGAATGAAAAAGGGCGACTGTCGTGTTTTGTGCACGAACTGTCTTCATGAACGAATACCTGACTAAAATTTTTTGTTAATTCATTAATTAGCACATAAATGACTCGAATTTTTCATACGGATCGTTCTCCGATCTTTAAATTCGCGTGTTTCTCATTCCAATGTTTAATTGTTCTTAGAGAGAGGTTGTTCTTTCTTTTTTCCTTCTTCGAATAACTCATTTCATATGTGGATTGTCTTGAAAGAAAGAGTGGAACTAAATTCTCGGGACAGACAGACATCTCAAAATGCTTCTGATTAATCATTCAGCTTTAATCAATTTAATTTCTTTTTGTTAATTGATTTGTGTTGATATGTGATCTTATTAGATTGTTTAATACTTAAATTTTTTGCAAGACAACAGAAGTAAGATTTACTGACAACTGTTGTCAGTTTCATCAAATTACTACAGGAGTCCCCGATACGCCCTTGCCGTTTAACTCTTATAAAAATGATTTTTTTCCGTTATATATTCCAAAACAACTAAAAAAACTTTTTATACGTTTTATAAGTTTTTTTTTCTTGTAGGAGGGTGATCACCTCCGCAGTTTGCGCAAGTCGCTGTGTGGATGTAATATTCGGGGAGTAATATACTTCGCCCTTTAACAGCTATTGGGTCCCCCGTACTCTGCCTAAAGCACATCGGTGAGTGCTATTTTATCAAGAAAATTGATTAATAGGCCCAGTTTCAGTGGTAGAAGCTCTTATATGGTCACATTGTTCATCCCAAAACACTTCCTCCTGCGGGCAACTGTAGCACCGCAGTTTGTTAGTAGGTGTGATGGTGTCTCCTCTGCCTCTTTGCAGAATCTGCATGTGCCGTCTTATTATTCCAATCTTCATTAAGTGTACATTTAACTTGCAGTGTCCTGTTAAGAATCCTATTAGGATTCGCAGTTTGTTCCTGCTTCCTTGAACATATTCTGTAATTTCTTTTCTTCCGAAATTTGTTAAGAGATTCTTGGAGTGAATTCCAAAGTTCCCTCATTTTCTTTTTGTCCTTCTGTCTGAGATACTCATTGATAGTGTGGGTTCCTATACCACAGGCGGGTTCAGGTCCTGTCAGCGGTGTAGCAGCTCCTTGCTTTGCAAGGGTGTCCGCTTTCTCCTTGCCCTCTACTCCCATGTGTCCTGGGACCCAGCAGACGATTATCTTGTTCTGCATACCCAATATGTTTAATTTGGTTTTGCAATTCAGCACCATCCTTGAACTAATGATATTTGAGGCTTTGATAGCTGCATGGCTATCTGACATGATAGCAATTTTCTTGTTTTTGTACCCTTTGTTCAGGTCGGGTTGAGTACATATCTCGATTGCGTGAATCTCAGCTTGGAAGATACTGGTGTATTTTCCCATGGGTTCTGAGTATTTGGTTCCAGGCATGTCGCTTTAGTATATCTGCTTTTCCGCAAGATCCAGATTCGTTTTGATGTCCACGTCGATGCAGTTATCTACAATTGGTTTTGGTATGCCCGACGCCTTGGCACGGTGTGAATTGGACGATTTGTCTCCGCTTAAAAGGTTCTTCAATTTTTAATTTTGTTTACAATAGCGATATCATATTTTTTTTATTGTGTGTGTTTCGGTCTAAGTCTAAAAAAAAACATGTTCATTGGTAAATTAATTCGTGATAAATTCGTAAATGCAATTAACTAGTTTGTATATCTTTTGCTGTCTAATTCTTCAACTATTAATCCTGTAGAGAATTCTATATAATTAATTAATTTAATTTTTTGTTCTTGTAGCTGATACGTATGCAATTCAGTTTGAGTTTTTCCAAAAATTGTACAAATTGTCTGAACGCTGCTGGTAGTTTTAGGGAATTTTTAGGATTTTTATGATGAAGGAATTGATGCCTATGTTATATAAAATTAAAAAAACTAAATATAAAATTTAGTAAATCAGTATTAACTACGTTTTTAAGTAAATCAGTGGAGATTTTCAACTTTTTGTTTCGGTGACGGTTTTATTTGACGTTTCAGTGTAAGAAAATATTTGAAATTGATCGTGTTAGGAGTATCCACAGTAGTTTGGATTCGCGGTACTTTCTTTGAGTCCCTGTTAGCAATTTGTGGACCAGGTCGCATTCCTCCAAAAACTTTGTGGTACTCATCTATAATATCGTGTTCGTTTAAAAGTACTAGCCTCACGATCCGTTTCTTGTCGTTCTTCGTCCATTTTTGTATTGTAATGAATAGGGATACTCAAAATGTCCAGAGACAAAACGCCAAATTCTCACTTATACTAATTTCAAAGTTCCAAAGTCAAAAATGGCCAAAAACTAAAAGAAAAAACAAATTTTTGCAAGCCGTTTTATTCTACGTGTCAACGAATCTCGATAGCCAATAGCTGTCTAATGAATTAACAAATTGATTATTTGTAGGTCGTGAGATGCGGTCTGGAGTGACGTAGGTTTTAGAAAAACGTTTTCTTTATCGTGCCGACGTTTCGATTTTTATTGAGATCATCTTCAGGGCACAAAGTATTTGTTTTCCGCACTCTCAACACGAGAAACAAGATTGACACATCTACCCGGGAAACCAACACTTTGTGCCTGAAGATGATCTCACTAAAGTTCGAAACGTCGCACAATAAAGAAAATCTTTTCTCAAACCTACGTCACACCAGACCGCATCTCACGACTTCAAAATAATCATCAGGTATCGGTCAATAAACTCCACACATGAATTAATAAAAATGAATTAAGATCCAAAGAATTCTTATACCAATGTATTTTGAAGATATTCATTTCACCCTTTCATTCTGTAAGCTATTCGTTTTAGACCATGAAACAAGCCGAAAATTGGAACAAGCTTGGTAATTTTGCTGAACTATGTGGTGACTAAAAAGAACATAGATACTGTCAATAAAGAATGTTAGAACATTTGTGTTGTATAGATATTTTTATAAATTTTAACTTTTATGACTAGTGACTATTATAATAATTTTATTTTTTAAAATTTTTGCTACGGCTTCCCTGCTTTCCTCTTTCTTTCTCAATTCACTTTTCGGAGTTATCCCTGGTGGTTTTTGTGGGAAATTCATTGCAGCCAAATCGTTATTACTGAATCTGAAGTTAATTGTTAATATGATGTTCGAAGTGCTATCCACCGGTTTCGGATAAGCCTTTTCCTTCCTGTTTCATTACCTAATTCAATGAACATTTCGAAATGAAAGGGGCCACGGATTTAACCGTATATGATCGACTTTCCCGCAAATCTGTGTGCGCGGAATCAACTTTCATGAATTAAAACAACAAATCCATGGGAAGAAGAAAGTCAGATTCACCTTCTTCGTCCAATCAACCTCGGCCATTTCATAATTTCACGCACGTTTCCCGACATTTGGTCAGTTTTGGCTCAATCCGAGTTGATGAGAAAACGGAGAAAGGCCCTCGTGTGGTTGGTTATTGGTCAGAATTCCCATCGGGTTGCGCAACGAGACGGCGAAATGCTTGAAATTGCGCGGAGCAGGTTTACAAAACCCATTGCTTTTAGCTTTTAAGCCGGCGCAAACGGTTAAATTAACATTGGTGAGAAGATATTTTGAACATTTTATGTAGTTATGCTGCTTACTCTCAGGATAGCCATTTCTCCTGCGGACCCACTTTCACAAATGATTGGGTTTATTTAATTTTCGACTGAATCTTTCTTTAGAAAAAGGCAAGAAATGAATGAGAATCTGATTGCAAATAATAGCTAATAGCTAATGCTTTTTTTCTCTTCTTTTTACTTCTAGAGATGGATAGTTGGAGATACTTCTAAAATGCTAAGCTCAAAAAAAACCACCATATAATCGTTTTGATTGATTTATTAATTAATACTTTTGCATTTTGGTCTGTTTGACATTCCTGTTCCAGGCTGCTAGAAACTGTTGGATTATTCCCATGAAATGTCCTGTTGTTTATTTCCAATTGTCTGCATATTATAATTGATTAATCCTCCACTTTTGTTTATAATGATGAGCTCTCCAATCTATAACACATTTTTTAGTATACCTACAAATATGAACATGGAAACACGCGATTTTCGTGTAATATTTCTTTACGAGTTTTTTTTTCTTTTTACGAGGGTTCGCAAAGCAGAGGACATATCAACCCTCAGCGTGCCTGTGTTTTTGAAAAAAGCCTATTTGTAAGTATGTCGGGTTTGAATGCAGGGCCGCTGGATTCGAACCCGGGACCTTTACCTTACAGCGATGAGCGCCGTTGCGGCCACCGACGCCCCTCAAAACTTTACGAGTTTAAACTCGGTCATTCGGCTGAGGCTGCAAGAAAATCAGTAAGGCGTTTGAGGAAGTGAGTGTAAATGAACGCATCATTCGCTGTTCGTTAGCTAAGTTTTCGGAAGGGAATACCGAATGGAAAACGAATCCCGCGGAAGACTTCCAACTTTAAGCTGCAGGTGGAAGAAAATCAGCCAGAGGACTCGCAGCAAAACTAAATCCAAGTGCAGCTACCATGTCAAGACAATTAAAGAACATAGGAAAAGACAAAAAGCCTGATCTCCCTCATGAGCTCACCGGATACAAGCAAAAACCAAATTTACCCCAAAAAATTGATGGTGATCCATGGTTGGAATAATTCACTACTCCTTTTCGCCTAGAAGTCCGCCCATTACCTCTACATCTACTGCAAGGAAATTGACGAAACGCATACAAAATTACTCGAAAAACAACCTGTATTGGTAAATCGGAAAAGTCCTATAATGCTCCACGAAAACGCCAGTCCTCATGTTTCAAAACATTCTATAAACAAATTGAAACAGCTAGGCTACGAAGTTCTCTAGCATCCACCTTATTCCCCAGACTTGTCTCCAAAAGATTTTCCCCGTTTAGAAATTTAGACAACTTCGTTAAAGGAAAAATTTTTGAAAAAGATGTTCAAGACCAAAAAACGATTTCAGAATTTGTTTCATTTTAAAGCTCAGAATTCTTCAGTTCCGGCATAAAAGCGTTGGTCACGCGTTAGGGAAAAATGTGTAGAAAATGGTGGCAAATACTTTGAATAAAATTATTTTGTTTTTATATAGTAATTTTACTGAAAAACCTTTACCTTGGAGCCGGACATTTCATGTGAAACAACCCAACAGAATCACACTCCTAGCAATAAGTAATATTCCTTTATGCAAATCTCTTACTTCACATCACCAAGTGTTTTAAACAATGACATAAATTTAGACTAATTACTAAGTTGTGTTTATGTTAAAGTACTGAAATAAATGGAATTTATTAGCGTGAAAGGAAAGTGTTGTTTTACCCCTCCCCTAGGAAAAGCAAGTGGGGTGAGTGTGTCACGTCTGGAGAGTAAAAGTAATTTTTCAGCCTGAATGGAGAGGGTTCGATCACGCGCTGAGCAATATCGACTAATCTGTAGGAAGGACTGAACGTGAACAAACTTCCATGCTTGTATGAAGTGTTCTGTTTATATTTATCGGAATGAATGTAATTTATTAGCATGAAAAGAAGGGGTTGTTCCCCGCCCAGAAGTTATTAAAAAAAAAAACTGTATTATCTTTTAGATTTTCCATTATGACGAAATAAAGATTTATTTTTTATTATTATTTATGGTTTGTTATTAGAATATTTCACTCAGCGATGTATATTCCATGGTTATGATGAAATCATCCTTGACCCACCTGAAACAGAAAAAAAATCTTCATTACTACTGAATCACACTAAAATAAATACAAATGTAAGAAGGTAAAAAACGAAAAAAAAAGTATTTTTGTCGAATGTTTCGTAAAGGTGTGTACTGACGTTAAATGCAAAGGTTATGTTTTGCGAGATGCTACCTCGACGGTAACTAAGTGCAGTTAAGAAACTCCGGCCGAAACTGCTATAAATGGAGATTGAAACTCTCGGAAGGAAGTGAGCAACTTTTACGGCCCGGTACTTGTTGAATCTTAATTAAGCAATTATCGCGATATACAGCCCCGACTTCGTTTATTGGATCGACACGTTAAACTTACGGAGGGCCTTGTAAAGCGTTGAACATGAACGTTAGCGCAAGTGGCGGAAAACTAGTGGCAATCTAATTACAATGTTACATTTGTTTAGGTATGTACAATAATTAACTTGATTTTAAATTTTTATTGACTTTTATTACACTATACATTCAGAACAACCGATAGACCGGATTGAACAAACACCCTTGTGAAAACGACAGTCAGGTTACAATGTTATGGTTGAAATCCAATGAACCTTCACATTAAAGGGCTTAAAAACTTTGGATAAAAACTACATCGATTCCCGACAAACTCATCATAACAATCTCATCTTAAAATCACAAATATACGCTATTGTTAATAAATATGTTCACTCTTAACACGACTCACAAGAATGACACATCTACACGGAAAACAAACACTTTGAGCCCTGAAGATGATCTTAATAAAGATCGAAACGTTGGCACAATAAAGAAAATGTTTTTCTAAAACCTACGTCCACCGGTCGCATCTCACGTTCTCAGAAAAATCGTTAATTAAGTTAATAATTTAATTATAACATGTTTGTATTCAGTTTTATTTTTCAGGGGCTATGATTATTTATGGGCTAAACGCTTTACATTTATTTAATGGACTTTGTTCGTAATCCATAAAACTAATTACAGTTGGGCATATAAAGCTTAAAACCCCACGGGGTAAAATTCGACTTTATCATCAAAAAATTCGACAAAAGCTAATCACAAGGACCGCCTAATAAAATCCTACATGAAATGTCTGCGATGGTATATATATATATATATACATCGCAGCAGTGTTATCCATTTGTAATTCTTTGCACTGCTCAATCCAACAGGTTTTTGCACCCAGGCCTTGTGGAAGCTATCCTAGACCTATCTGTCTATATAGTTATTTTTACCATATCGTTTATCTACCTTATCCAACCTGACATCCCACAAGGGAACATTCTTTGACTTCTCCTTTACGCGATATAATGGTAATATAATTTCCTTATTTGGTAATAAATAAGGAAAATTGCAAATTTAATAAACATAATGGGTACTGATTATTTATAGTTAAAATACTGCATATTTCATCAAAGTATATTGTTCTTAAACTGTAAAACGAAGAATTAGTCAAAATCAAAATTTGAAAAAGTTGGCACTAACCATGATTGCAGTCAAAGAGTTCAAGTTTACGCATTTCTATTACTTTTTACAAGAAGTAAGAAAAGTACAAAATATCGATATGCAATTTATACACTGAGCCCACCGAAGTAAAGAATATTTGCTTTTGTATATATTTCACATAGATTCAGGGGGTGAAGGGTTGTTTTGTGTTCTATTTAAACAAAAATGTCTTTAATGATTTGACTAGAGATGAGCATTGATAAAAAAAACATCGATGGTCACCATCGATTGAACATCGGAACCTCACCATCGATGGTGGGACGACCATCGACTCGATAGTCTACACATCGATGGTTCTGGGTACTCATTACTCAAACCTCAAATTAATTTCATTTGCATAAATTATTTTTAAGTGCCACTTTAGAAACATAAGCTACTTTTTCAAACTTCGCCATTTCTGAACCTTCATTAGGAATTATTTTGTCCTTTGGTTTCATTTATACTTATATATATAGATTCTCGATCCCTTTTAAAATAAGTTTGTGCTTGTGAATTTTATTCAAAATAACTCCCTGTTTTTTCTTTGTTACTTTGGAAAACCAAAATACCTCCATGCCACCCATGTCTCTTGCTCAAAAAAAAAAAATAAAAATAAAAAAAAAATAAAATAAAAATAAAATAAATAAAAATAAATAAATAAATAAATAAACAATAAATAAATAAATAAAAGGCGTCCATTTTGTGCTTATGAATTTTATTCAAAATAACTCCCTGTTTTTTCTTCGTTACTTTGGAAAACAAAAGTACCTCCATACCACCCAAGCCCAATTCCTGTCTCTTGCTCAAAAAATAAAATAAAAAAAAACAAAAAAAAAAACAATAAATAAATAAAAGACGTCCATTTTGTGCCTGTGAATTTTATTCAAAATACCTCCCTGTTTTTCTTCGATTCTTTCGAAAAGATCCATAATCCACCAAGCCCAATTCCTATACCTTGCTCAAAAAACAGGCTAAGGTTTAACATATACGTCAATAAAATCAACCACATCCTTATTATTTGGAAATCGTGAGATGCGGTCTGGTATGATGTAGGTTTCAGAAAAACATTTTCTTTATCGTGCCAACGTTTCGATCTTTATTGAGATCATCTTCAGGCTCAAAGTGTTTGTTTTCTGCGTAATCGAGCCATTCTTACGTGACAAGTGAGTGGGCACTCTCAACATGGCAGAAGATGATCTCAATAAATATCGAAACGTTGGCGCGATAAAGCAAATGTTTTTCTGAATCCTACATCACACCAGACCGCATCTCACGATTTCCGAATAATCATCGACTAACGGTCACTAATCACCACATATACCCTTAATTTATTGGAATTGATGAATCCAAATTTTACAATGATACCTCTACCACATCTTTACCGAAACGCAATTTTAAAAACGTAGCTTTAAAGTCAATTTATCCTCTAAGCGATTTCTGGTTTTCGAAATAATCAGTCCACCTTTGGAAAATAATCGTTCAGAGGGAAGAGATGTTTCACTAAGGCACAAATTGAACAACTGACGAGTTCTGACAGGTCACTTTCGTATCAGAAGAATAGGGGTCATTCCCTATTCACAAAAGTGGAAATTAGTAAAATCTGAAAAAGTTTATAACACATCGGGCGCCTATCATCGATGTTTTCTAAACATCGACCAACGATGCTCATCCCTAGATTTGACACAATATTTGGGTATGGGGGCTAAATTCTGTGATGTCAACTGGAAATCGTTCTTTGACCTGGATGGTTCATGAAGTTTTGTGAAGAAAAGGGGTTTCTCTGCTTTGGATTTCATGCATGTAATAAGCGGTTTAAGAAAAAATTGTAAATAACGCATAAGTGATTCAGAGTAAAAAAGTATACGTTCCCTTGAAAAAAATCTTAATTAAATTCCAAAGATCAATAAAAAATAACGAACTTAATTGAAAGTTTTTCAATTCAAATAACATAATAAGTGAAAATAAATCAAAGGAAAGAATCTTATCTCGATATCTGATATTTGTTATAACGGAGGCATTATTTAAATAATCTGTTTGGAGGAGAAGTCCGCCGGATATCGCGGAGGAAAGGAAAAGATTAATTTCTCAATTAAAATAACCTATTAGTCACCGGAGGCTGCGTTATTTTATTGCCTATTTAAGTGTAAATGTGGTCCGAGACTGGCCCTAATTGAAAACACTTTCACATGAATCCATCCGCGTGGAAGGAAGACGAAATGGATTTTAGCTTTCGGCCTTTGTTCTAATTGTGTTCTCGTTTCCACCATGTTTTACAGTTTCCCTCCTATTACGGCGGCATATGCCGGTAAAAGTTATATCCCACGGATATAATAGCCGCGTGTAAAATAGTTTCGGCTTATCTGTAATTTTGTTTTTGTCTTTTGACGTTGCCATGCGTTTTGGCCAATAGGCCTTTCGCATGAATCTTGTGTTATAAGATTTTGATGGAGAGATAACAATCATTTACAATCCCATTTACACGGGGGACAATTAGCATAAGAATAGTCTTGGGAATGTCTCCGTTCCATAACTAAATTCCATGGGAAATTTGAAATATCAAGAATGATTTTCGGGTCACATATTCATAAAGAGTCGAATCTTCATCACCATTAGACCTCACGAAAACCTGAGATGTCACTGATACTAATTTCAATCCTAATAACAAATCGTGAGATGCGGTCTGGTGTGATGTAGGTTTCAGAAAAACATTTTCTTTATCGTGCCAACGTTTCGATCTTTATTGAGATCATCTTCAGGGCCTGGGATTTACAAACATTGTTTACGTTTAACAAATACATTTAGGATGTGGAAAAGTGAATTTATACAATGCAAAATATATTTTTTATATTCAATCAAAGTATTTCTACTCACTCAAAGTGTTTGTCTTCTGTGTGATTGTGCCATTCTTGCGTGCAGTGTTGAGAGTGCCAGTGAGATATTGCTGATTTTTGTTTATATATGTTGGATTTTGAAGGGGTGGCGAAAGAAGTCGGTATAAATTCACTTTTCCACATCCTAAATGTCTTTGTTAAATGTAAACAATGTTTGTAAATCCCAGGCCCTGAAGATGATCTCAATAAAGATCGAAACGTTGGCACGATAAAGAAATTGTTTTTCTGAAACCTACATCACACCAGACCGCACCTCACGATTTCTGAATAATTAAGTTTCGATCTTTATTGAGATCATCTTCAGGGCCTGGGTTTTATAAACATTGTTACATTGTGTTGAGAGTGCACGACAGACAAGAATGACACATCCAAACGGAAAACAAACACTTTGAGCCCTGAAGATGATCTCTTTAAAGATCGAAACGTTGGCACGATAAAGAAAATGTTTTTCTGAAACCTACATCACACCAGACCGCATCTCACGATTTCTGAATAATCATCGACTAACGGTCACTAAACACGCCTTTATTAAAGGAAAGATACGTATGAAATTTTTATAAAATAATATCAAACTATAAAAGAATGAGATATTTGTATAAAAGGGAGTAAAAATGTTATACAGGGTGGTAGACGAAAAACACGCGAGAGAAATAATGTAAGTCGATACCAAGCTTTTGTCTGTTTATTGTTTGGAAAACGTAAGCTTTCTGTTTACTTCTTCCTGTATTGAGTTGGATTTACAGAGGAGAGTAAATCGTTTGAACTCTTCTTTTTTTGATGCCGGTTGAAGGCTCGATTTTCCTTTATTCGAACAAAAACAGAACAGATGTCGTTTATTCACACGATCCGTGTCCTCTGGCAACCCGTCAGAATAATCCCTCCTTTACCTCGTTTTCGTAAACATTTGTTCAAAGTTCGATTTACTCTTGTGGCAAAGACCCATTGGAAATAGACGTCGTTTAAGAAAGGATCGATAAAAATTCTTAATTTTTCTTTAACTATATTCACATCATGCTGTACTTCCGATCAGGGAACAGCTCGGTTAGGTTATAGATTCTTCATTTAAAAACAAAGCGATTTCCTAGCCGTGTTTATCAACAATTAGTGATCGAGAGTTACAGATATACACAAAACCGCGAATGTGTAGATTATGTACATTATATACGTATATAAGCGTTTCTTTTTATTGCGACGATGAATATCGCGCACTTTGGTTCCACGAGCACGACATGCGACCGCTGTGTCATTGCCAGAACACAGGTCGAAGAACAAAATCATCCTAATTTTTTCGAATTGCTTCTGGGCTCACCCGATTCCTATGAACGACAAAGTCAAATCAGACGTTTCATTCTTAAACCAAATAACAAATTAATAAATGGGCAAAAGGATAGATTTTTTTATTTGAAAATGCACAACTGCAACATATTTTTCATCATGGTAAAAGCAGCAATAATATTTTATCTAAAACAGTAAATGTGAACAGGGCAAATGGGAATGAAAGAATGAATGAAAAAGTACTTTATTAGATAAAAAAAAAGAAAAAAAAATTGCACACAACTAAAAAGCACATAACGGTAATGGTTATTAACCGTCTGCCGGATTCGAACTATAAGTTTTTAATAAACAAACAACACGTTTCTTCTCAAGGAATAAACAAAACAGAGAAAAAAGAAATAACCCATATAAGTAAACTAAAAAAACAACATATCTATACATGATTGTTCAGAGATCGTGAGATGCGTTCTGGTGTTTAAACGTTTAAATAAGATTTCCCAAAAGTTATAATGTGTGGTGTTTAGTGACCGTTAGTTAATGGTTATTCGGAGATCGTGAGATGCGGTCTGGTGTGACGTAGGTTTCAGAAAAACATTTTCTTTATCATGCCAACGTTTCGATCGTTATTGAGATCATCTTCAGCGCCGGGATTTACAAACATTGTTTAAATTTAACAAATACATGTAGGATGTGGAAAAAAGTGAATTTATACAATTCAAAAAATACTATTTTTTATTCAATCAAAATATTCCTACTCACTCAAAGTGTTTGTTTTCTGTGTACAGAATTCGACTAAAGGTCACTAATCACCACACACATCTATGTATATTTACATAAACTTATGCACATATAAATAACCAGGGTGTCTCTAATATACAATAAACATTTAATAATTGAAATAAAAAAACTAGTATATTCCTGTAGTTCCAGGTTTCCATCGCAAACTTAACTAAATTTAAGGACTCCGGATTATTTAAAAAAGAGATTAGGTGCTCTCTTGTCAACGTGGGCCTACACGCCGTACTCGGAATTTCGCCAAAACTGGGCATTCTGCTAAAAAGTGAAAACAATCTTCTCCAGCCTGCCTGTTTTAGAGAGAGCACTTAAGGAAACTATTGACTTGTGGGATTATAATTAAGATAAAGTAACTCGCATCTAACTTTGAAAAACCAGCGAGCTAGCTGAATGGATGGAATTTTAGAAATTTACGCTATGTTCAAGAAAGGTTCATTGATATTAAGACAAAAACCTAGAGGAATTTTGAGCATGAAGGAGACATTTCATTTTGTGAGCGGTGTGAATATGGTTGATCAATTTTGAGTGTAAAAATGTCCAGGGAAAAATTTTCATTTAGCTGAAATTATTGAGCCAAGGTATTCCAGGATATTTTGGATGATTTCCAGCGCAGTATGTTTGGAAGGCGGTACTGCGGTAGTTAGGAAGGTTTAGGCCCTGCAGACATAGGAAGTATGTACATTGAAACAAAAGTTCAACTGAGATATCGAGGTTATATTGGGTTGTCCGGAAAATAATGCAGGATTTTGGTATTAAACAAAAAAAAAGAAACTAGTTACTTTAAAGCAATGTTCTTTAATCAAAATAATTTCCCATACTCTCAATACATTTCTCCCAACGTGTTGGTAACTTATTAATTCCGTCTGAGTAGAATTCAGAATTTTTAGAATTGATAAAGTCAATAAATGCATTTTCCAGTTCCGTTTGATTTTTGAATATTATGTGTTGTAAGTAGTGGTCCAGGTGTCTAAAAAAATGGTAGTCAGTAGGCGAGAGGTCCGGAGAGTAGGGTGGGTGAGGCAAAGTTTCATAGCCAAGCTCCAATAATTTTTGTGACGTTACACGTGACACATGTGGTCGAGCGTTGTCATGCAACAAAATGGGCCCATTCCGATTGACCAAAGAGGGCTTCATTACTGCCAATTTCTGATGCATGGTATTAATTTGGTTACAGTATGATTCAGCATTGATGGTTTCGCCAGGATTTAAGAAGCTGTAGTGTATTAAACCAAATGAAGCCCACCATACCGTAACCATTACCTTTTTTTGATGAGTTGGGGGCTTTGGAAAATGTATTGGAGCTTCTCCTTTGTCGAGCCACTGTCCAGAACGTCTAGTGTTATCGTAGAGAATCCACTTTTCGTCACATGTAACAATTCTGGCCAGAAATGGGTCATTTTTGTTTCGACAAAGAAGTGATGCACAAACATCAAAGCGCTGATTTTTTTGGCGATCGTTTAATGAGTGTGGAACCCAATTTTCGAGTTTTTTCACTTTTCCAATCGCCTTGAGGTGGTCAGCGACGGTCGTTTTACTGACTTTGAGTTGCTCTGCAAGTTCTCGAACAGTTGTTTTGGGGTTTTCTTCCACCACTGATCGCAGAACATCATCATTAAGAGAGGAAGGCCTTCCACGACCTTCTTCATCTTCAAGGCTGAAATCTCCCTCCCGAAATTTTTTAAACCACCTTTGCACAGTGCACTCATTAACACAACCCTTGCCCCAGACTTGGTTAATGTTTCTAGCCGTTTGGGCTCCGCTTCGGCCGAGTTTAAACTCGTAAAAGAAAATCGTACGAAATTCTCGCTTTGACATTATAAGGATGACTGAATTATTTCCAAGTAGCGGAATGCTACAGAGGTAAACAAACAATATCATTTGGAAGAGGATTAATAAGTGTTGACATTCATACAAATGAGTAATCCTGTAAACGTAAACAGAATATTTTATATAGATTTTTTTTAATGAAAACTTAAAATCCTGCTTAATTTTCCGGACAACCCAATAGAAAAATATTTTAATTTGATACCATACTTAAAGTTATGTAGTTTTATCGTTTCCGATTATTCTCGTACGATTGATTATGCTAACTTTTTTCAGTTTGACACATATTGCAAAATTTAGTGATAATTTAACTTAGTTGAGTCCCTTTTTACTGAATGAAAACCTAAAATTGCACAAAAACAAATTCAACTACATACTTATCAATTCAAAACACCACACACTATAAAAAGAAAACTAACCGTCGAGTAAAGATTCAAGAAACCAAAAGTTAATCCATAAAATTCGCTGCCGGGTAAAGTTAACACCGACAATACCATTCACGATTATATAAAAGGGTTTGAAATAAACAAGAGACAAAATACTGATCAAACTAAAAAGACAAAAGTATTTACTAGCATTAGTGACAACAACAATTTAAAAAGCAATGTCCTATAGAGGTGAAGCATTAAACTTGAAAACCTATCGATTATTTGGAACTTTTGCTTATGCATAAAATAAGTGATTATAGATTGGGGATGTTATTGGCCTTCGGTAATAACACTTATCAAACACCTTATACAAAAACATTCCTGGTTGTATACTGCAACTGATCAGAAGAATACGTTAATCAATGATCTATGAACACTAGAGAAAGTTGGCCATATTTATTTTTGTATTTTAAATGGTCATACATAATGTTATTAACTATTACAAACTTACGCCCTTTTTACAAATCATAAACGATGGAAGGAAAATTTACAATAAAAAAATGTTTACGTTATATATGCTTTGTAAAACTTTGAAAATATAAGCATTATACCGCATGGAAAAATATGAAGTTTGGGTGGTTACACAATCCATATTCAAAAAGAAGGATTTTTAATTTTTTTAAACAGTAATGTGCCAAACCACAATTTCATTAATAATAAATGCATTAATAAAACTTATAAGTAAGTTCTCACACAAAACTTTAAGTCCAAATACTAGTTGCTGATATGTCAGACAAGGGGTCAGGGCCATTTTATTTAAAATACATTTTTTAAATAAATATTTATTTAGAAATCGTGAGATGCGGTCTGGTGTGATGTAGGTTTCAGAAAAACATTTTCTTTATCGTGCCAACGTTTCGATCTTTATTGAGATCATCTTCAGGGCCTGGGACTTACAAACATTGTTTACATATAACAATTACATTTTGGATGTAGAAAAGTGAATATATACAATGCAAAATATATTCTTTATATATTCAATCAAAGTACACACAGAACAAAACAAACATAAACGTAATTTCTTAGAAATGGTTTGTATCAACAGAGATAAATACAGCATCAATTACAGAACACATTTTTTCCCTTCGTCGACTCTTTTCACCTCAAAGAAGCCGAGGCCTTATACAATTACAATTTTCTATACCGACATCCATTCCCACCTCTTCAACATCCAACGTATTATATAGCAAAATAGCAAAATCTCACTGGCACTCTCGACACGACACGCAAGAATGGCACAATTACACAGAAGACAAACACTTTGAGTGAGTAGAAATACTTTGATTGAATATATAAAAAATATATTTTGCATTGTATAAATTCACTTTTCCACATCCAAAATGTAATTGTTATATGTAAACAATGTTTGTAAATCCCAGGCCCTGAAGATGATCTCAATAAAGATCGAAATGTTGGCACGATAAAGAAAATGTTTTTCTGAAACCTACATCATACCAGACCGCATCTCACGATTTCTAAATAAATATCGATTAACGGTCACTAATCACCACACATTTTTAAATAAATCTCAAATAAAATTTCATAGGCTTTACTGGGATTTGAATCCAGAGCCATGGACGTTGAAACGACATTGTCAGTGATTTTTCATTAAAAATTAAATACACAACAGATTATCATGAAAAGAATTGTTATTACAAATTTATTAGCACGTCAGAAAAGTTTCAAAGTTTCAGCACAACGTTATTTTAAATTTTTATTTAAACATAATTCTTTTATTATGCGTTTTTGTATAAATTTCGACTAAAAGTTAGCAATCAAATGATTACCGCAAAAGAATAATAAGAACTTCTAAACAGAAATATTTCCGTTCATCTATAAAGTTTTAAGGTCGACTGTAACCTTTTTTTGTTATTATTTGACGAATTTCAAATGTCTAACAATAAATTTTATGAGCGGGAAAAATTTTCTTTTCCATTACATTGGAAAATTCTATGTCGTGTTCCTGAACCCAAATTTTATTCAATACAAGAGTTTTTTTCTCTAGTATAACAGGGAAAATGCATACCTACCCGACTACTGCAATGGAACCTGCACTCCACCCTCCAACCTTACAAATTTGTGTACAAAAGGTGGCTTTTGTGAATACCAACTTACTCCTGAGATAAAAAAATCAAAAATAAAATGAAGCCAACCCTAACGGGTGGGGGCACCACAAAATCTGGAGAATTAAAATAAAAAAGATGGCTATAAAGGTGCCTGGCAAAATGAGAAAAACTCAACTTTGACAAATCCTTCCAAGTGGTCATAGGTAATGGAGCCCTGTGGAAGAAAGGGTTCTAAGAGTAGGTGCAGGATAAAGGCCGAACGAAGCCCTAGAAAAGCCGATGGACTAACCCAACGCAGTACAACTATGTGCACAGGGTTAATAAACAAAGAATATGAAAGGTGCAATTTTACATATTCCTAGACAGTCAGGCACCTACAAAGAAACTAAAGGCATGTGCGTTTTACTCTGAACTGTCTGGGTGTGCCTAAATTGCCAAATTGCTGTAGTAAAACAGTAGAAGATTACCTAAACAGGGTTCCGGGACATAGAGGTGTTTCTACACCCTCAATTAAAATTAACAGGCTGACCAAGTAGCTAACAAAAGGGCAGCCCTCCCGCTCATAGGGCCAGAAACACAACTTGGTGCACCGGAGCGAGTGCTTCGATTGGAACTGGAAAAATGGCTTGAGAAAGAAAACAATCAAGCACTGAATAAAAGCATCAGTTTTATAAATCTCAGGAGACAAGCAAATAGGTTTATAAATTTTTCCAAAAGGGAGGCGAAATAACTCCTCAGCAGGCAGTATTTGAGGAATATGAAGAGAATGACCCCTATTTCGTCCACTGCCTTCTTAACTACATCCGAAAAAATATGAGGCAAGCAGAGACAGAAACATAACGATTCTGTCCGGAGGAACCAGAGACATCGGCAAATATCTTTTGTGAATGTGACGTGCAGACTCTGGCAGGTAAGACAATTCTCATACCAAAAGAGGTACGCGAAGAGGCACCATGTAAATGCTTAGACAGAAAAAGTACTCTTTCCAAGATATGGCTACAATTTATAAGATTTCCCCAATACATAGGCAGCAGTTAAGAAAAGGATAAAAACAAGGTTGTTGGCGTTAAATTTAAAAAATGTGTAGTTTTCTCAAAATTAAAAAATTTCTTATTCAGCAAGAAAACGACTTGGGGCCGTTTTTCCATTCTTAAATGGCTTTAACTTTCCATATCACAAATAACATCCTGCATATACATTCGAATGAGTTTTATTATTGTATATATTCCGGTTCGGGTTCGATGGGTAGACGCTCTGGCATTATTACATTTTATCCTTATGTTTTTTTGCAAAAAACATTACGTCCTGTCTCGTCCAGCTCAATTTTGGCAATAGGGGTGATGTTGCCGCTGCACTTTCTGAAGTCGAGCTGTTTTCTGTCTGTAATGACAGCTTTATCGGCATGTGATCGAAACAGATTTGATTTTCCACCTCAAAATCAACCACTTTGTGCAACATGCCCCACGAAACCATTCACAGATCGATCACGGAAACACCCACATTGCTCAGGTATGAGAATTCTCCACTTTTATTTTTTATCCCTAGGTTCTTCCATTCAATATGCAACAAATCTTCTCCTTTTTTATTTGTTATGGGATCTTTCGAAGTTCGATTACGATTAATTCCACAGTTTCTTGTTAGTTCTTTAGGCAATATTTGACCATTCGCTTTACGTGCATTGAAAACACATACGACTATTAAATTATCTCTTTTACAAAATTTTATTAGTTCCCGGATGCGACCAAACACATCTCTCCATTCATTGTTACAATTAAGTACAATTTTTAAATTGCCTTTAACCAATTTTATAACTCTATAATTTTGAATATATTCAAACCCAGTCTCGAGTTAAAACTTTTTTAATTCCAAACAGTTTACCCCCTATACGTCCACCATATTTTGAATTCTTTACAGCGAATTCCCATTCAACAACATAACCTTCCAAATAGCGTTCAAATTTTGTTTGCTCTCCCTCAGTTACAAATGTTTCTAGTAATATAAATACATCCAGAGTTTTTAAATAATTAAAAAATTGCACATTAGATTTCTTTCTTTTAAACACAAGAACGTTATATGACGAAATGGAAAAAGGTTGGTACATCCCTAACGTTTATTAATTTTGTTTTCACTTGACAGAAACTCCGATGTCATAGTTTTCTATTTTTATTCTTTGAGGTTCCAGTTGTTCTAGATGCGTTGGCTGTTGTCATCACTTTGTGTTGAACATTGACGACTTGTGCCTCTTTAACTGTAGCATTCTTGCAAGTTCCGCGTCGATCTGATTTCCATCCTGGTTGGCAGATAGTGGTCACAAATTCTCCGAGATCCGTTCTGATAGTGTGTATATTATTTATATATATATTACACAGGGCGGGCGACCAGGACCCGAGGGGTTAAAAGCCTGAGTAGGCCCGTACCCCATCCCTAAAAAGTCCGGGACCTGGTCGGCTCACGAGTCCTGCACAAAACTATTGGACCTATTCACAAACCCCAGGATTGTGGACCATTTTATCCTGGGGGAGTGTTTTGGTTATATATTATTTAGTGAATTAGACCTTAAAAATATCTTTTCTTTTAAAAAGCTGTAGAATAAATTGTGAGATTGACGTCGTTAATGACGAGAAATAAAACGTATAAGCTCTCAGATTATTTTCACTCAAAAAATACATTAGTTACATACACCCACAGAAACCGCATACCTCTAGTCCAGCTTAAATCTTCACCTCAAAGATGACGTATAAATTAATCAAACGATCAGGTATGTCGCAATCGGTAAATTAGA